>NW_026287438.1:62500-182500 GCF_023373465.1 Oncorhynchus keta | reverse complement strand
CAAGTAAATACATTATTTTGATCAATATTTCAAATATCATCGGTTGTTGGTTCACAGGTCCATATTCAGCTCTTACCAATAAGTGCTCCCAGTGTGAATGGGTTCAGCTTTTTGAAAACAATAGAGTTGGTTGGCTTGTTTCCTTGGAATACCTTACAGCAGAACAAGAGGAAACATTTTATATCACACAACCTGTTGTAAGACAGTTGTTGCATACTTGTAATTATACAGTGTTGCACCCTGTTTGAAGCTTCTTCCATCCTGATGCAAAACTTATTTTGTCCACTAGGAGGACGCACGTCCCCTATCAGAGCGACAGTGTCTGCCCTAGCAATAGACACACAATCTCCCCAGTATAACAACAGGGTTTATGCCCATAGAAGGTTTTAGGCCGGACTGGGGCTGCAGTGGACTTGCGCCATGAGGGATCTGCTCTCACTAACTTTGTGTGGCAGAATGGTTTCCAAAGCCTCTCCTGTCAGGCCGCCGGCCTCCAGTTCCTTCTTAGCCTCCTCTGTGGTCTTTCCTTTCATCAGAGCCTCAGTCTGGGCCAGGAAGTTGGCCATCAGGATCTACAGACACAGAGGATACAACAGGTAAGGCATTATCCCATTATGACATTATCCCTGTGCATTATCCCTAGTATCACACAGCATGAACACTGCATAGGTTATTTTGTCGGATAAACAGTAAAAGTAGGCATCACTTGAATAACTGAATGATTAGCTCAGTCACTGAATGGGAAGGTATTTACTCCCAGATTATTCCCACTGACACCACGTCATTTCAATGTGGATAATTGGGTAATATTCGGTTGAGATGGTTGATTAATTGGATTACAACCTATATTCACCCACTCAAAAAGACAACCAGAGGTTTGTTGAATTTCCAAAGTGTTATCACTCTGCTTTCAACCATCTATATAAAAGCTTAACAAAATTCCAATAGAAAAAAAATCTAATTTTTGTTTAGTTGTCACCCAAATGTCTGTCATTGCGCTTTCATCCATTTAAAAGCACAGGAAATTTCAAATTAGGAATACACTGACAGATAGTGTTTATTTATACAACAGATTACTGTGTTATTACTATGCTTCATCTAATAGCTGAACCAAATGGCCTGGATGGAAGTTGAGACTATTTTAAAAGTGCATGGTGCAAGTGATCAATGCCGTTTGAGATTCTATATAGATTATTACAGCAACATGCATGTTTTATATGATTACATACAGGAAGAAGAAATGTATGGTTACAGTAACTTCATAATGTGGCCTTGGATGTGTTACTCATTTTAAGGTTGAATGTTACATTAGTTTGTAAGAAAGCCTTAACTTTAAGCTATTTACTATATTACAAAAGTAGTATTGAATTTTGTTTGGTTGACAACGCAATCAAAAAAAATCAATATTTAAAAGGAGATGTATCTACTGCCTGGATAGCTCCATCTGAGCCACTGTCTTAATCCGATTCTTTAACTTTTTGGCTGAGTTGGAGACGTGAATGCAACATATCATTTGTTAACTTGTCGACAAGTTAATAATAGGCTACAGTATTTATTGTATGTGAAAAGTGATGTTGAATTGTGTTTGGTTGTCAATGCAGCTTGATATCAACATTTGAATGAGACTTACCTTCATTGCAGATAGTTCCATCTGTGCCACTACTTAGTCTGGCTTTAATTTTTGTTTGTCTACAAATGAATAATTGATATGCTGGATTACATCTCCATCTCAACCAAAAATCTCAATGAATGAATTGGACTAAATCAAATAAATTCAAACTTTTAATGCTTTGAAATAAAGTTTGATTTGATTTAGTCCTATTCTTTAACTCCAATATATCAATTATTCATTTGTAGACAAGCCAGACTATGTCAATGGCACAGGTGGAAGTATCCAAGCAGAAGGTACATCTCCTTCAAAATGTTGGAAGCGTTGACAACCAAACACTAATATCACTAAATATCATTACATTTGAAATCAACCACTGCTTGAAACCCAAGGCCTATTGTATGGTCTATTTTTAGTTGAATTCTGGATTTGAATTAAAACAATAGCTGTTTAATATTTTGAGAATGCTATATAGTCCTAAATAGAATCATTGATGATATATGAGTGGTAAAGTATGGTCACATTTCATACGCCTCTATCCCGAAGCAAGAACCAATTAGCCTGGAGCTTGCCTTGCTAGGCCCAATTCCCGGCTAGCCGAAGAAGTCCATCAGACACTCCTTGGGCTTGAATACCTATTTTGCCGATTGGCATGGACCCCCACCGACCCATCACGACTGGACTACCGACGTGATTCGCCTGAGGGGGTCTCTCAACTGGCTCCTCCGTCGCGACGTCCCCTGAATGCCCATCTGCTATCCGTGGCCTGCTAGCTGTCTAGAGCACACCGGACTGTTATCTTAAGAGGCCCATTGGACAAATTCTTTGGCCACTATACCTATTTTGCCAATCGGCCTGGTTTACCACACGGAGCCCTGCTGATCCGTCTGCCGACGTAACAGCACGAGGGGGCCACAACAGACTTTCTTCCGTCACGACGTCCCTCAAAGGCCCTTCTGCTAGCTTGCTAGCCCCGGCCCGCTAGCTTTTCTAGAGACAATATCTCTTTCATCATCACTATGCACAGGTTTACCCCCACTGTATTCACAACCTACCATACCTTTGTCTGTATATTATGCCATGAATCTATTCTACCGTGCCCAGAAATCTGCTCCTTTTACTCTCTGTTCTGAACGTACTAGACGACCAGTTCTTTTAGCCTTTAGCCGTACCCTTATCCTACTCCTCCTCTATTTCTCTGGTGATGTGGAGGTTAATCCAGGCCCTGCAGTGCCTACCTCCACTCCCATTCCCCAGGCGCTCTCATTTGTTGACTTCTGTAACCGTAAAAGTCTTGGTTTCATGCATGTTAACATCAGAAGCCTCCTCCCTAAGTTTTTTTTATTCACTGTCCTAGCACACTCTGCCAACCCGGATGTCCTAGCTGTGTCTGAATCCTGGCTTAGGAAGACCACCAAAAACCATGAAATTTCAATCCCTAACTATAACATTTTCCGACAAGATAGTACTGCCAAAGGGGGCGGAGTTACTGCAGGGACAGCCTGCAGAGTTCTGTCTTACTATCCAGGTCTCTACAAGTCTCTTACCGTTGCTATAGACCACCTTCTGCCCCCAGCTGTGCCCTGGACACCATATGCGAATTGATTGCCCCCCATCTATCTTCAGAGATCGTGCTGTTAGGTGACCTAAACTGGGACATGCTTAACACCCCGGTCATCCTACAATCTAATTTTGATTCTCTCAATCTCACACAAATTATCGATGAACCCACCAGGTACAACCCCAAATCCGTAAACACGGGTACCCTCATCGGTATCATCCTAACCAACCTGCCCTCCAAATACACCTCTGCTGTCTTCAACCAGGATCTCAGCGATCACTGCCTCCATAATGGGTCTGCGGTCAAGCGACCACCCCTCATCACTGTCAAACTCTCCCTAAAACACTTCAGCAAGCAGGCCTTTCTAATCGACCTGGCCCAGGTATCCTGGAAGGATATTGACCTCATTCCATCAGTAGAGGATGCCTGGTTATTCTTTAAAAGTTCTTTCCTCACCATCTTAAATAAGGCTACCCCTGGCGACCCCTACCCCGGTCAACAGCCCTGCACCCTCACTGCAACTTGCCTCCCCAATTCTCCTTCACCCAAATCCAGATAGCTGATGTTCTGAAAGAGCTGCAAAATCTGGACCCCTACAAATCAGCAGGGTTAGACAATCTGGACTCTCTCTTCCTAAAATTAAAAGCTGAAATTGTTGCAACCCCTATTACTAGCTTGTTCAAACTCTTTCGTATTGCCTGAGATCCAAAAAGATTGGAATGCTGCCGCGGTCATCCCCCTCTTCAAAGGGAGACACTCTAGACCCAAAATGCTACAGACCTCTAACGATCATACCCTGCCTTTCTGAGGTCTTCGAAAGCTAAGTTAGCAAACAGATCACCAACCATTTCGAATCCCACCATACCTTCTCCGCTATGCAATCTGGTTTCCGAGCTGGTCATGGGTGCACCTCAGCCACGCTCACGGTCCTAAACTATATCATAACCACCATCAATAAAAGACAATACTGTGCAGCTGTATTCATCGACCTGGCCAAGGTTTTCGACTCTGTTAATCACCACATTCTTATCGGCAGACTCAAAAGCCTTGGTTTCTCAAATGACTGCCTCGCCTGGTTCACCAACGACTTCTCTGACAGAGTTGTGTGTCAAATCGGAGGGCCTGTTGTCCGGACCTCTGGCAGTCTATGGGGGTGCCACAGGGTTCAATCCTCGGGCAGACTATTTTCTCTGTATACATCAATGATATCGCTCTTGCTGCTGGTGATTCTCTGATCCACCTCTATGCAGATAACACCATTCTGTATACTTCTGGCCCTTCTTTTGACACTGTGTTAACTAACCTCCAGATGAGTTTCAATGACATACAACTCTCCTTCCGTGGCCTCCAACTGTTCTTAAATGCAAGAAAACTAAATGCATGCTCTTCATCCGATCGATGCCCACACCTACCCACCCGTCCAGCATCACGACTCTGGACAGTTCTGACTTAGAATATGTGGACAACTACAAATACCTAGGTGTCTGGTTAGACTGTAAACTCTCCTTCCAGACTCACATTAAGCATCTCCAATCCAAAATTAAATCTAGAATTGGCTTCCTATTTCACAAACAAAGCATCCTTCACTCATACTGCCAAACATACCCTAGTAAAACTGACTATGCTACCGATCCTTGACTTTGGCGATGTCATTTACAAAATAGCCTCCAACACTCTACTCAGTAAATTAGATGCAGTCTATCACAGTGCCATCTGTTTTGTCACCAAAGCCTCATATACTACCCACCACTGTGACCTGTATGCTCTCGTTGGCTGGCCCTCGCTTCATACTCGTCGCCAAACCCCCTGGCTCCAGGTCATCTATAAGTCGTTGCTAGGTAAAGCCCAGCCTTATCTCAGCTCACTGGTCACCATAGCAGCACCCACCCGCAGCACGCACTCCAGCAGGTAAATTTCACTGGTCACCCCCAAAGCCAATTCCTCCTTCAGCCGGCTTTCCTTCCAGTTCTCTGCTGCCAATGACTGGAACGAACTGCAAAAATCACTGGAGACTCACATCTCCCTCTCTAGCTTTAAGCACCAGCTGTCAGAGCAGCTCACAGATCACTGCACCTGTACATAGCCAATCTCTAAATAGCCCATCCAACTACCTCATCACCATATTGTTATTTATTTGATTTATTTAGCTCCTTTGCACCCCAGTACCGCTACTTGCACACTCATCTTCCCTACTTGCACACTCATCTATCACCCCAGTGTTTAATTTGCCATACTGTAATAATTTCACCACTATGGCCTATTTATTGCCTCACCCCTCTTATCCTACATCATTTGCACACACTGTATATAGACTTTCTCTATTGTATTATTGACTGTATGCTTGTTTATTCCATGTGTAACTCTGTGTTGTTATTTGTGTCGCACTGCTTTGCTTTATCTTGGCCAGGTCGCAGTTGTAAATGAGAACTTGTTCTCAACTAGCCTACCTGGTTAAATAAAGGTGCATTTTTTGGCAGCAACAGTAAATCTAATTAGTTTTTAAGAGGAGATCGCTCAACAATCATTCTCACAATAGCATATTGGTAATTGTCCATAACAAATATCATAGCTAAGCTGTGCTGGGCTTGGTTAAAACCCTGGATGGGAGGTCAAAGGGTAGCTGCAGGTAGATACATTCTCCAGTAGGAGGGGCTGCCCAGCCTATTGTTTTGAAGAAGATCTGACGTTTTAAAAAAAGGTACAAATTCAACATATTTTAGATCCAATATATTTTACATGTAGAATACACATCACAATACCTTGACAAATTGACAAATTACATTGAAACATGTTGATTTAACCAGTTGGTTCCCAGTGGGTTGGTAGTGCTGGAAGATGTGTCTTGTAGGGGTAGCCTACCTTATGGTGCTTACTTTCCCTGATGGGGTGCTGTGTCTGGGCAGGGATGAGGAAGTCAGCGGGGACCATGCGAGTTCCTGTGGAGGACACAGCAGTAACACTGCATCTGTGACTAATAACATATTACTCTTCCATAACATACATATTCATCCATTTCAGCTGACCATTAATCAATATGTTGAAGAGCTTATGGACCAGTCAGCAACATTATTTGGGTATGAGTTAAGAGAATATGAACTTTTAAAAGTCAGATTTTAACTGGACAGTTCCTTTAAGGATGCAGTACCTTGGTGAATGAGCTGGTAGAAGGCGTGCTGTCCGTTGGTGCCAGGCTCTCCCCATACGATGGGGCCAGTATGGTAGTTGACACGTTTGCCATGAATAGTGATGTACTTTCCATTGGACTCCATGTCACCCTATAGACATCACATGAATTGAACATCTTCGGTGTTCCGTTTCAGTTCAATTTAAACTAATACTAAAACAACATTATCATCAGGCTATTTAACCTTGACTTAGTATGCACAGTAAAACATATTTCCATTTGATCAATACAAATCTGACAATATATCCGACCACAGCCTACATTCAGGACAAGGAGTGGGTGTATACATTTTTATAGTATTTATCGTAAATTGCCAGTAGACTGACACATTCTTCACTGTGTTTTGCTTTGGCAGTTTACTTATGTTACACTCAGTTATGTCTTAACTGTGGAAATTACTCTTAACCCTGGTAAAGGCTCTTAACCCAGGTAGTGACTGACGGACCTGCTGGAAGTAGGCAGCGAATCGGTGCATGTACTGGTCATAAGGCAGCATGGCGTGGGTCTCGGCCTGGAAGAAGTTGATGTACCAGACACCCAGCAGAGCCAGGAGCATGGGAGCGTTCTTCTCCACAGGGGCTGTTTTGAAATGGTTGTCCTACAGAAACAAGAGGGGGTCAACTCACACGTATTTATCTGACCAATAGAAAAGTTTCCAAGTCTTTGGACAGTGAGAATAATTGGCTGTACTTACCATCCAGTGAGCCCCTTCTAGAAGCTTCTCAAAGTTGTCATAGCCTGGGAAGAAAGAAAAGACCAGAGACTTTGAGTTATACTTCAAATATCTCCTTTTAACAACTGATTACAAAGGTTATTCTACTCAGATAGAGTACAGGCAGCTGATCAAAGCATTAGAATATCTAAACCGGGAGAATAAACCTACAACATAATGTACATACCGATGTGCAGAGCAATGGACAATCCAATACAAGACCACAGGGAATAACGTCCACCAACCCACTAAAACACAGCAACAATCTGGTTAGAAATGTGCACAATATCAACAAACATTTCTTGAGCTTAATCATTTTCACAGTACAACTTTGAATATGCAACATGTATTCCCCCCCCCAAATGTAGTGACCCTAACACCAATGTTATGTAACTGAGAAACGTGACTCTTACTGAAATTACTTTACTATTTCAGTGCTGTGCATTCTGGTCTATGTATTTTATATTAATTGGTGTCTGGTGGTGTCCTGAGAAGATTCAGAAACCTCAGAGCACTCTGCAGCTTACGTAATTGAAAGTGACACAGAGACGGGGAACTGTGCCCAATCTCACTTGGCCCTACAGCGTGCCCCAGAAAGAGGCCCCAAGCCTCTAAAAATTCCATACCATTGTCTTGAAATTCCTTACCATTAACCCTTATCTATCTGTGGTGACACATTTCAGCCCACTGCAGAGAATGTATCCCCCATTGTCACGCCCTGACCTTAGTTATCTTTGTTTTCTTTATTATTTTGGTTAGGTCAGGGTGCGACAAGGGGTGGTTTGTTGTGTTTTTTTGTCCTGTCTAGGGTTTTTGTATGTTTATGGGGTTGTTTACTAGTCTAGGTGTTTTGTATGTCTATGGTTGCCGAGATTGGTTCTCAATTAGAGGCAGCTGTTTATCGTTGTCTCTTATTGGGAACCATATTTAGGCAGCCATATTCCTTGGGTAATTCGTGGGTGATTGTCTATGTATTAGTTGCCTGTGTCCGCACTTATTCTATATAGCGTTGCGTTTTTGTAAGTTTGTTGAAGTGTTCTTCGTTTCATTGAAATAGAAGATGTATTCACATCACGCTGCGCCTTGGTCTCATCTCTATAACGAAAGTGACACCCATATTACACAGCACTTCATTTGGGTAATAATATAATAAACAGTGTGTAATAAGTCACAAATAGCCGGGGGGGCCTATATATGAAAAGGCAGACCCCAACTTCTAAATATTCTCACTTGTCATTATTATTTTCAATGTGAATGCCACCTTTAATCAGTAGTGGTGCATGGGTAAAATCACTGGGAAAGCCAATCCAGAAAAAAAGCCATATTACAATCTATGTGTTGTGATAATTGCGTTTTTTGCTTTATAATCTGGTAGTTCAAACATTTTCGAACTACTAAACAACTATTGATTTAGAACACAGTTACTGCAAGTCGTAAAGAAAACAGGAGCTGCCTCCATTATTCCAGCACCATTTCAACTTCAACATCATCGAATCACCTATTCTTAGTATAATACATAGACAACTAAAAGATACAAGAAACGATTAGTCCAATCAACGTAAGTTGATGTCCACGGTGCCCCTGTGACAACAATTTTGGACCCCCTTGTGGCCCCCCTAAATGTGGAATATGATATAATTTTTACATAACTAATATTTACTATCGTTGTGTTATTAGACAGTGGCAACGATGATGATTATGAACATGGTCTTTTGCCTGCTTATGCCTGCAATGCAGTGAAGAAAACAAAATGACAACAATAACATCTAATGTAATTGGCCCCTCTAACAGTACAACTGGCCCCAGCTGCCCCCAGTTAAAATGGTCTAGAACCACCACTGGCGTGTGTGTGTGTGAGTATAAAAAACATGTTGACTCACCCTACGTGTTGAGAAACGCTAATGCTATCCTCCTCTTTTATGTTGCCTAAGCGGTCTATGACAGTACACGCTTTTAGTTTTTGTTGTTCTAGGCTACCTAGCTAACATACTTGCTCACTAGACTAACTTCCTTTCATGGGCAACAATATGCCAGGCCAGCTAGTTAACATTACCATACTACATCTAGCTACATGTTGAACTTCCATCCTCTCAGGCCATGGGAACAATGTATGAATGTATGATTAGGTCAGAATAGCTGTTATAGTCATTGACCAGAAAGGAAAATTAAGTAAAACCACAAGTCCAAATCCCTATTTCCATCGATGGCTAATTTCGGAAAGGGATGATTTTACCTCGCTATCTAGCCACCAGAGGACAACAGGACAATGAGATGCCACAATTCAAGGTTTTTCAGAAATATGCTACACATGCTGAGACAGAGGGGGCGCTGTTTCGTTCACTTGGATGCTTTCTCAGCCTCTTGCAAATTGAAGGAAATTTATGAAACAAAGAGTAGAGTAAATCTTTTTTCTTGGTCCATTTTTGGGGAAGCCTGGCTTCCCTTGGCATCCATGAATACACACAGCTGCCTTTTATACATATTACTTCTGAGAGCAAGCAGCTATCTTTACTCAGACGTGAAAGGGCACGGCATGTTAGAGCCGTTACCCTTTAAATACCAACAATGTAACTAAATGTAGCTTTCTGACCTTTGATGTGACCCAGCCTTTACAGTAACCTCTCCAAGGGAGAAGGTCGCTACCAATAATATAATACTCTTTGAGAGCAGAGCTGGAGAGTGCGGCTTCTGATTACCCCACAGCTGCCAGCCTGTGAGCCCAGGCACCTACTTCACAGGTCAGAAGTCTATGCTATTTATAGTTGTTGCCTAAGTCCCCCATCAAGAGCCGGTGATTGCAGGAAGAGCACTGTACTACCCCAAATGCACTGCACACATGACATTCTGCATCATCAGATAACATGCACTCACATCCCAGAAGCCAAACATGTTGTCAGGATCAATGCCAAAGGCCTTCACTAAAGGCTGCAGAAGAGAGGAGATAGAAAGAACAGAATTAGAATGTTATTTTATTTTACAGAAACACATGCAGAGCATATCACTGCATTTATGATGGTGTGTTGCAAAAATAAGAACTTACGCCGGCAGTGGAGAGCGCCACAAAGTGCTTGGCAACAGCAGATTTCTGTAAAGAAGACAGGGTTTAATTTAACATACTTTGCATTCATCTTCGGTAATAGAATTCAACTCCTTTCCCTGTAAAAAGGTTACCCACATCTTTAGCGTGCTCAATGAACCATTCCTTGGCAGACTCTGCATTGGTGATGGTCTCTTGGGTGGTGAAAGTCTGAAAAAGGACAGACAGTTAAACCACTACAGTAACACCAAAGACATTGCATTTCTAATAATATAATAATAATAATAATATATGCCATTTAGCAGACGCTTTTATCCAAAGCAACTTACAGTCATGTGTGCATACATTCTACGTATGGGTGGTCCCGGGAATCGAACCCACTACCCTGGCGTTACAAGCGCCATGCTCTACCAACTGAGCTACAGAAGGACCACGTGTGTTTAGGCTACTGTGTACAGTACTAAACCACTAGCAGTTCATGCTAATCTCTCCACCCAGTCTCAGGGCTCGGTGACAATAGGAAAGCCATTCAGACATAATTTTGGCTACCACTCTACAGAGGCAGAGGCATAGGAGAGAAGGCACGACATGGCATGCAGCACCACTGATCCCTTTGTTTCAATGGAAACATCCATTGTATCAAACAACTGTTGCTGCTATAGCTGAATGGAACTTTGAGTTTACATATTATCAGATGCAGTTTCTTTGCTCTTTGTCAATGTCTTTTGTATGTCTTTCTTCTAATTTTTTTAGACCAATATTGAAGAAGAATATCTCTCTCTCAAGTGTTCAGACAAAACAATAAAACCAGTGAATGCACTGGTATGGTAAAGACATTTAAAAGCAGGCACCTTGGAGGCCACGATGAACAGGGTGGTCTCAGCATTGAGCTCAGCAAGGGTTTTGGCGATGTGTGTGCCGTCAATGTTGGAGACAAAATGCACACGGGGACCTCCCTTGGAGTAGTTCTTCAGAGCCTCAGTCACCATTAGAGGACCCTGGCAAAGAAGACACAACAAATACACAGTGATGGCAGAGGTAGCTTTCACACCGAATAGTGAAACATCATATTGCCTAGTTAAATAAAGGTTAAATAAAAAAATATAAATAAAATATTGACACTTTAACAAATGATACGTTGAAAATTTTACTTACCAGGTCCGATCCACCAATGCCGACGTTGACAACGTCTGTGATGGACTTTCCAGTCCAGCCCTTCCACTCGCCACTGCGAACTTTCTACACCAGACACAAACGAGTAGACCATTGAATAAAGTGCCTACACAGTTCAGTCAAATTTAATTTGTTATGCCTTGAATGCCACAGGGAGATAGCTAGCAATTCTATGTATAAACGGTACTGTAACTATTCAAATTGGAAATACAAACGGTCTCACTAAGCGATTTGGGGGATTGCTACAAAATTGAGACCCTTGGGTCAGCTCCCACTCACGTGGCAGAAGCCCTTCATCTTCTCCAGGACTTTGTTGACCTCAGGCATCACATCATGTCCGTCAACCATGATGGGATGGTTGGAGCGGTTCCTCAGAGCCACGTGGAGCACAGCACGGCCCTAACCAAACAGGAGGAGAAGATACAGTAAGGACACACACACTGATATAAGAATTACAGCAAATGTATGTAGTGCCATTGATTTGTTTCAAGCCTATTTCTGAGGAGGTGTCAGGTGTGTTATATTTGGCCATTCAGTATCACAATGATAATAACATTGATAATAAACCACGCTCAGGCTAAAGCTCAGATACGCACCTCAGTGAAGTTGATCTTGTCTCCATGGAACATCTTGTCCCTGGTGGCCTCAATCCCCCTCGACTTGCCCTAGAGAAAACATATATACATCTATCGGTGGGCAAATGGGCCTTCCATGTCAGAAAGGTTGATATGGTACTGGACGCACAGCAGAAGAAGACTGTTTTTATAATGACTGTAGGTAAATGCCAAATACAGTATGGCTATTTGTAATTGTTGTGTTATTTGAATCATAATGATAGAGAAGCAGTGATTTACCAGTTCGACCAACATCTTCATGACATCCTCAGTGATGAGATTCTTAGAGTAATCAATCAGAATGTCTCCATGATCTGTCTTCAGCGTTGTGCTATTCAGACAGAACATTTGACAGGGTGAGTGATCTGTTTCCACAGAGATCCTATTAAATGAGGGATTCTATATGTAATTCTGTCTGTTTCTGGATTTAGGCAATTAGCTCAATAACTTTTTGCCCACAAGTTACAAAATCAAACAGCCATTTACCATGAAACAAATATAAATCTGTTCTGTTTCACCACAAGCATTTTGTAGTGAATTTGAGGGGTAGCCCAATCGAAACCTGAAGCCACTTATTTTCTAATTCCAAGGCAAGCAGGGTATCCCAATTCTACTGTTTGCTTGTGTATGTGGAAGTGTTTGTAATGCACTTAAGAAGGTTAGGGTTATTACAATACAGACAGCAATACAGACAGACATCAGACAACAAACCCGCACATCACTAGCAGTACATGAAGAGAGTTCAGAGTTCACATGTCTACATACAGTGACAGTGCTGTGCATTTTTTATGGTGTGGAAGCCCATAAGCTACTCTGATAAAAGGCACTACTTCATATTTTGGGGAAGGAGACAGTTGCACCTGAATGAATTGCAAAGATCTCAAATTGTATGGTAGTTTTTTATTGGCAGTGGCATCTGTTTATGATGACACATTATGTGCTTTTAGCCTGTCTAAAGGTAATAGCCTGAAGTGAAGACAACATTTTCTGATGGACAGCATTTAAATTTAAATCACATTTTATACTGGTGATGTAATAATGTTTTTGAGAATAAGGATACTGTGTGTATCTTCAAGAAATTAACACTGACAATTTCAAAATAAATGCCAACCATAAAGATACCTGAATTTGTGGAATCTCTCCTTGTCTTCCTCAAACATCTTCCTCATGTTGAGGTGCAGAGCATGTTCATGGTACCATTTCTCCAGTTTCTGGAAGGTTGGGTCGTGTGTGAGTCCCATGGTGTCGAGATGTGTTGAGCGCGGTCCTTTCAGCTCAACTACCCTGGTTGAGTGAGACCGGAAGGTGCGAGAGGAGAGGCTTTTGAAGGGCAACCAACCCGCTACACTTGCCCCTCCTATAATAACACGATACTTCGGATCGTGCAGCACAGCCACACATACTGTATCAGTAATGCAGCGATCAAGACTATGTTGTGTAGCTAAGTCCATAACATTACCAAACGACTGAACTTACAATTCATGACATAGAGTACCAAATTCCATGACAAAAAAACGTCACACTGTCATTTATAAAATGGAGTGACAACAGTATCAATGAATAATTGAATACAACTTCTAAAGTTAAATAAACGTCAGTGCACCCCATTCAAATCTAATTAATAAACTCTAATTGCCATCAGATGTGATACTATTTTTTGAAATTATGTTTTTTAACATAGGACCAAGGGAAATCTCAATTCATGCTGAATATTGTAGCTCCGGGTGATAATTATATTATTAGAACAGCATCAATGTGTGGACCACCTAAGTGCGTCTCGTCCAGTGGGAGACATGTTAGTGTCGAATCTTTGTCGCACGCTAGTGTTTGATAAGTGATACTTCACCTATTCAGTTAAAAAGACCACTAGAGGGCGGATAACTCCACGGAATATACATAAATACCCTTGTGCGACAATTCGATTCTTGTAACAAAAACATGTTTTACTGTTTCAGTGGGATTGTTTATAAATACACCTAATCGATTAAAATAATGATACAATTAGTTATGAAAAGCGTAATGTATTGTTCTTCCACACTTGAATTTGTAACTGATGTCATGCCATATTATCTACATAAAACATAATCTTTGTGATGAAGTAATGATGTTATAAAAATATTTTTATATCTGACGCTTTCATCTTAGCATTCACTTCAGATCGAATTCGAGGTTTTGAGTGTGTCTGATCCGTGTGATCAAGCGATGTTCGTAGTTAAGCTCACGCGCTCTGGTTTTTATAGAGAAACGTCACATCCGTTGTATACAGACTTCATTCGCTGTCAAGAGGGTGGATGCCTAGCTAGCTGGTAAGTGATGCGCTTATCAACTGTACTTTGATTAAAAACGTTTTTATCTGAAAGCTCTTAACAAATTTAATCCCTTCACGAACAACAGTTGTTGTAACAAGGAATAGTATCCTTGTGTACCAGTTGTATTAGGTTTGTTTTTTGTGTTCTAGCTTTTAAGAAATCGTGTCGCAGAGCGCTAGCTACAGTACCTAGATAGCTAACGCTTACATTGGTTGTCGATAACTAGCTAGTTAGCGGTGGTCTTTGGGAGTTATGTGGCCGTTCAGTAGCTACTAACCAGAAACCTACAATTTAGCATCAGTTGCAAGAAGTTCTAAGACATTCAAACTATGAATGCTTGGTAGTGAACTGGCTTTTAGTATTTATTTTAAGATATCCCTGAAATAATGTAAATGTGGACTAGCTAACGTTACCTAGTGTGATATGATTGATTGGTTTTGGGACATTATTTTTGCAAATATGCTGTTTGCCCTTCCAGCGAGGCAATTTAAATTAGTGTCTTTCGAGGGTCAGGGAAGGTAGCTAGCTAGCCAGCCAGCTAACTAAAGCTAGGTAACTAAGATAGGTAAACTTGTCTAAGGAGGGGGCAAACGTGTTTACAATGGGTATGGAACCCTTCTAATAGTCTATGGTACTCTGACAATTCACAGCCTACTAGTTACTTGGCTGCTAACGTTAGATCTTTGGGTGTGGCTTATGGGGGTTAGTGGTTAGCGGTTAGCGCGTTGGGCCAGTAACCGAAAGGTTGCTGGATCGAATCCCCGAGCTGACAGGTTAAAAATCTGCCGTTCGACCCGGGTAGGCGGTCATTGGGTAGGCGGTCATTGTAAATAATAATTTGTTATTAACTGACTTGCCTAGTTAAATAAAGGTAAAATAAAGCATGCTTTTCCAAACCGAATAGCGTTTGTTACAGTGATATTCTCATGTATTTTGTGTAACTATGTTGCCGAACTTTTTCTCCACTCGAGCCTGACAGGCGATTTCGTTGTAGTTTAGGGCGTTAAAGGGCCGTATTAATAGCTTGCAACATAGTGCCCCGTGTTGTCTGCATGAGTTTCGATGAAACCGGCGTACTGCGCTTGCGGAGATTATGTTGCACCTTCCTGCTAAATAGTGATCAGATTCATAAATACTAGCCTACGAGCTACGTCTATGCATTTTTCTATGCTTCAAAGGTGGATAACTCGGCTCACTTGAACTGACCACACAACCGACTAGTACCAAGCTGGTCGGATTTGAAAGAGGATCACCGATTTATAGTAGGTAAAATCTAGTGTAATTAGCGAGCCGGGTGGGCAATTTTGCGACCTCTTTACTTGGAAAAAAAATCTACCTCCCACAACTGGTCTTCCGAGCTCATATCTGCTTACTGTAGTTAGATAACGAGCGTAAAGTCAGTAGATAACTATCGGTATTTAGACGTGCTATTATATATCGGTTGCATTGTTTCGCTTTCATCAACATTTGCTTGTGTGTTATAGCAAGCGAACCAATGAGGGACAGCCGGAGCAAGCTTGCTGCATCCTCAGAACGGGAGTAGCCCTTACTATCCTTTGCATTTGGTAGCTTGCTTGATAGATGACATCAATAATGCTGCACCGTTTTCGATATTCTACATTGATCTGGGTATTGCATGATTTATTTAATGTTATAGTTTTTTGCTTGGGTGGTAATGTTGGATTCAGAATTAGGCAAATTTTGCAAAGATATAGGCCAGTAGTACAGTATCGAAAAACTGGAATCAAATCGTATTTGTCACGTGCCAAATACGACTTTACGGTGAAATACTTGCTTGCTTAGGAATCCTTCCCAACGATGCCGTTTAATAATAAAATTATAAATAGGAATCAAATACACAGGAATGGCGATACAGTATATACAGGGAGTACCAGATCAATGTGCAGAGAGGTACGAGGTATTTTTGGTAGATATGTACATGAAGGCAGGGTAAAGTGACAAGGCATCAGGATGGATAATAATAAGAGTATATAGAACAGAGCAGCAGCAAATTATGAGTGTTTAAGTGTGTGTGGGGGAGGTTTTGTGGGAGTGTCAATGTAGTGTGCGTGCTTGCGCATAGGGTCAGTGCAGATAGTTCGGGTACCATTAGTTGGCTATTGAGCAGTCTTATGGCCTGAGGGTAGAAGTTGTCTCGGAGCCTGAACCGATGCTCCGGTACCATTTGCCTAACGGTAGCAGAGTGAACAGTCTGTGGCTTGACTGCCTGGATTCTTTGCCAATTTTGCATTCCTGATATAGTGGCCCTGGATGGCAGGAAGCTCGGCTCCAGTGATGTACTAGGCTGTCCACACCACCCTCTGTAGCGCTTTGAGGTCAAGGGTGGTGCATTTGCCATACAGAGTGGTGATGCAGCCAGTCAAGATGCTCTCGTTGGTGCCGTTGTCGAAGGACCTGAGGGCCCATGCCAAAACCTTTCAGCCTGAGGGGGAAGGGGCGCTGCCTTGCCCTCTTCGTGGGTGTGTGTGGGCCATCCTTAGTGATGTGGACGCCAAGGAACTTGAAGCTCTCAACCCGCTCCACAACAGCCCCGTCGATGTTCATGGGGGCATGCTCTCCCCTCTTTTTATGCATTTATTTAAACAGGTAGGCCAGTTGAGAACAAGTTCTCATTTACAACTGCGACCTGGCCAAGATGGAGCAAAGCAGTGCAACATAAACAACAGAGTTTATCCCATGTGTAACAAACGTGTGCGAATGAAGTAAGGAGGTAAGGCAATAAATAGGCCAATAGTGGCAAAGTAATAAAAATGTAGCACTTTACACTGGAGTGATATGTGCAGATGGAATGTGCAAGTAGAAAAATAACGGTGTGCAAACGAGCAGAAAAAGTGGTTGGATGGGATATTTACAGAGGGGCTGTGTACAGCTGCAGCGATCGGTAAGCTGCTCTGACGGTTGATGCTTAGTTAGTGAGGGAGATATACGTCCAACTTGAGTGATTAAATGTGTGTGTGTGTGTGTGTGTGTGTGTGTGTGTGTGTGTGTGTGTGTGTGTGTGTGTGTATATATATTTTAAAATTGCAATTCATTCCAGTCATAGGCAGCAGAGAACTGGAAGGAAAGGTGGCCAAAGGAGGTGTTGGCTTTGGGAATGACCAGTGAAATATACCTGCTGGAGGGCGTGCTATGGGTGGGTGTTGCTATGTTGACCAGTGAGCTGAGATAAGGCAGCGCTTTACCTAGCAAAGACTTATAGATGACCTGGAGCCAGGGGGTTTGGTGACGAATATGTTGTGAGGACCAGCCAACAAGAGCATACAGGTCGCAGTGGTGGGTAGTAAATGGGGCTTTGGTGACAATGGATGGTACTGTGATAGACTGCATCCAATTTGCTGAGTAGAGTGTTGGAGGCTATTTTGTAAATGACATCGCCGAAGTCAAGGATCTGTAGGATAGTCAGTTTTACAAGGGTATGTTTGGCAGCATGAGTGAAGGGCGCTTTTAACGGACCTCTGAGACTATCACAGTGCAGGTGCATTTATACGGAGACTTGATTACACACAGGTGGATTGTATTTATCATTAGTCATTTAGGTCAACATTGGATCATTCAGAGATCCTCACTGAACTTCTGGAGAGAGTTTGCTGCACTGAAAGTAAAGGGGCTGAATAATTTTGCACGCCCAATTTTTCAGTTTTTGATTTGTTAAAAAAGTTTGAAATATCCAATAAATGTCGTTCCACTTCATGATTGTGTCCCACTTGTTGTTGATTCTTCACAAAAAGATACAGTTTTATATCTTTGGCACTATATATATATATATATAATATATATATATAACTGGGCAGGTCAGTTAAGAACACATTCTTAATTTCAACAACGGCCTAGGAACGGTGGGCTAACTGCCTTGTTCAGGGGCAGAACGACATATTTTCACCGTGTCAGTTCAGGGGTTCCAATCTTGCAACCTTACAGTTAACTAGTCCAACGCAATAACAACCTGCCTCTTTCTCGTTGCACTCCACAAGGAGACTGCCTGTTACGCGGATGCAGTAAGCCAAGGTAAGTTGCTAGATAGCATTAAACTTATCTTACAAAAAACAATCAATCATAATCACTAGTTAACTACACATGGTTGATGATATTACTAGATATTATATAGTGTGTCCTGCGTTGCATATAATCTGACTGAGCATACAAGCAGGCAAGTATCTAAGTATCTGACTGAGCGGTGGTAGGCAGAAGCAGGCGCGTAAACATTCATTCATACAGCACTTTCGTGCGTTTTGCCAGCAGCTCTTCGTTGTGCATCAAGCATTGTGCTGTTTATGACTTCAAGCCTATCAACTCCTGAGATGAGGCTGGTGTAACCGAAGTGAAATGTCTAGCTAGTTAGCGCGTGCTAATAGCGTTGTCAAATGTCACTAGCTCTGAGCCTTCTAGTAGTTGTTCCCCTTATTCTGCATGGGTAACGCTGCTTCGATGGTGGCTGTTGTCGTTGTGTTGCTGGTTCGAGCCCAGGGAGGAGCGAGGAGAGGGACGGAAGCTATACTGTTACACAGGCAATACTAAAGTGCCTATATAAGAACATCCAATAGTCAAAGGTTAATGAAATACAAATGGTATAGAGGGAAATAGTCCTATAATTCCTATAATAACTACAACCTAAAACTTCTTACCTGGGAATATTGAAGACTCATGTTCAAAGGAACCACCACCTTTCATATGTTCTCATGTTCTGAGCAAGGAACTGAAATGTTAGCTTTCTTACAAAGCACATATTGCACTTTTATTTCTCCAACACTTTGTTTTTGCATTATTTAAACCAAATTGAACATGTTTCATTATTTACTTGAGGCTAAATTGATTTTATTGATGTATTATATGAAGTTAAAATAAGTGTTCATTCAGTATTGTTGTAATTGTCATTATTACAAATAAATAAATTGTCCGATTGATCGGAATCAGCTTTTTTGGTCATCCAATAATCTTTGTTGAAAAATCATAATCGGTCGACCTCTACACCACACTGCTAAGTCTCTGATCTCCTTCTTATAGGCTGACTCATCTCTGCCGGTGATCAGACCTTCCACGTGTTGTCAGCAAACTTGATGATGGAGTTGTGTGTGGCCACGCAGTTTTGGGTAAACAGGGAGGGCACTAAGCACAAACCCCCCGAGGGGCCCCCGTGTTGAGGGTTAGCGTTTCTGAGGTGTTGTTGCTTGCGCTGTGATGATTATGGAATTGTGGGTAATTGTTATGCAAATAGACACTGTCATGATCATAATTGTCATTTTAAATGTTTTGAGCTTATAATGCCGCTTTGAAAATGATCTACGACATACGCAATGAATAAAACACAGCTTTGGTGACACCAGATTTAAAAAATGAATGGTTTTGACCGCTCGGGACTTTTGGAAATTAAGCTTCTCCTTCCGACTGTGCCGTTTTGCTCGTAAAATGAATACAATTTTACCCATCATGTAAAACTTAACTGCTATTGACTAAACTTTATCTGCTTGAATGTAAAGTTAAATTGTTATATTGTCCATAATGGTCAGTTACACGATTATCTGAAAATTGAGCCAGCCCTAGTTGTTGCACACCCTCTCCACCTGGGGCTGGCCTATCAGGACGTCCAGGATTCAGTTGTAGAGGGAGGGGTTCAATCCCAGTGTCCCTATCTTGTTGATAAACGATGAGCTGTGGTCCATGAACAGCGTTCTCACAGTTATTTCCCCACCTTTGTGTTGCTGAATGTTACACACACAAGACACATTCAATCAGTACTGTCCAACTCAACTGACTATCTTATTAAAGTATTTGAATAATCCCCTCATATGTGCTACTACAACACAGAGGTCTTTGGTATTGTTGTTGAGCTAAAGGCAGCTTCTATTGCTATGTCTGCCTTCTGTGGTCATGTGGAATGTATTTCCTGTTTGGGTTGCTGCAGTTTGGAGAGAGAGGGGTGGGGGGAAAGTGTGACCTTCTACCGAATATCTTGTTGCTCCACAAGTGATCTGAAGAAGGAAGTTTTTACCAATATAAACATCTCTCATTTTTGGGCCATTTTTATCATTGTGGGATCAGGTTGTCAATGCTGCTGTCTCTGGTTTTGATTTTTTTTTATATATATATATATATATATATCCTATTTTAAAAATAAATTATATATAACTACACTGTTAGTAGCCTAAATGTGTCACTGAGTTTGAGTATAGACTAGATGTTGTGCATCTCAGCTCTCCTCTGTAGTAAACCAACATTTCCAACACATTTGTCACAGCCACCTCTTTACCCTTGGGTTTCTGTTTGCTTTGAGCTTGTCACATTTTAAGACATTGCATTATTGGCTGTCATCCAAAGCTTGATGAGATATTCTATTTAACAGTAGAGGTCGACATGAATATGATTTTTCAACGCCGATACCGATTATTGGAGGACCAAAAAAGGCCACTACCGATTTAATTCGGCCGATTTTTAAAATAAAATAATAAAAATATATATTTTGTAATGACAATTACAACAATACTGAGTGAACTTATTTTAACTTAATATAATACATCAATAAAATCAATTTAGCCTCAAATAATGAAACATGTTCAATTTGGTTTAAATAATGCAAAAACAAAGTGGGAGAAGAAAGTAAAAGTGCAATATGTGCTATGTAAGAAAGCTAACGTTTCAGTTCCTTGCTCAGAACATGAGAACATATGAAAGTTGGTGGTTCCTTTGAACATGAGACATCAATATTCCCAGGTAAGATGTTTTAGGGTGTAGTTATTATAGGAATTATAGGACTATTTCCCTCTATACCATTTGTATTTCATTAACCTTTGACTATTGGATGTTCTTATAGGCACTTTAGTATTGCCAGTGTAACAGTATAGCTTCCGTCCCTCTCCTCGCTCCTCCCTGGGCTCGAACCAGGAACACAACGACAACAGCCACCCTTGAAGCAGCGTTACCCATGCAGAGCAAGGGGAACAACCACTGCAAGGCTCAGAGCGAGTGATGTTTGAAATGCTATTAGCGCGCACCCGCTAACTAGCTAGCCATTTCACATCGGTTACACCAGCCTAATCTCGGGAGTTGATTGGCTTGAAGTCATAAACAGCACAATGCTTGAAGCACAGCAACGAGCTGTTGGCAAAACACACGAAAGTGCTGTTTGAATGAATGCTTACGAGCCTGCTGTTGCCTACCACCACTCAGTCAGACTGCTCTATCAAATCAGACTTAATTATAACATAATAACACACAGAAATACAAATGTAGGTCATTAATATGGTCGAATCCGGAAACGATCATCTCAAACAAAACATTTATTCTTTCAGTGAAATACGGAACCGTTCCGTATTTTATCTAACGGGTGGCATCCATAAGTCTAAATGTTCCTGTTACATTGCACAACCTTCAATGTAATGTCATAATTATGTACAATTCTGGCAAACTAGGTGGCCCAAACTGTTGCATATACACGGACTCTGCGTGCAATGAACGCAAAAGAAGTGACACAATTTCACCTGGTTAATATTGCCTGCTAACCTGGATTTCTTTTAGCTAAATATGTATGTTTAAAAATATATACTTCTGTGTATTGATTTTAAGAAAGGCATTGATGGTTAGGTACACATTGGAGCAATGACGGTCCTTTTTCACGAATATGCACTGCATCGATTATATGCAACGCAGGACACGCTAGATGAACTTGTAATATCATCAACCATGTGTAGTTAACTAGTGATTATGATTGTTTTTTATAAGATAAGTTTAATGCTAGCTAGTAACTTGCCTTGGCTTACTGCATCCGCGTAACAGGCAGGCTCCTCGTGGAGTGCAATGTATTCAGGTGGTTAGAGCGTTGGACTAGTTAACTGTAAGGTGGCAAGATTGAATCCCTGAGCTGACAAGGTGAAAATCTGTCGTACTGCCCCTGAACAAGGCAGTTATCCCACCATTCCTAGGCCGTCATTGAAAATAAGGATGTGTTCTTAACTGATTTGCCTATTTAAATAAAGGTGTGTAAAAAAAAAAAAAAAAAAAAAGTCGGCCAAATCAGTGTCCAAAAATTACGATTACTGATTATGAAAACTTGAAATCGGCCCTAATTAATCGGCTATTCCGATTAATTGGTAGACCTCTACTTAACAGTAGTTTGTTTTACTGCACGCAGTTTGAAGAAATCTTCCTCTATGGAGTGACTTGACTTTAACCTTGTTTTTATGTAAGTAAAGTCTCTGTATAATTTAATCAAAATAATCATAACAGCTGTGATGGAAACAGGAAAGTTAGGTACAATTGTTTGACATGGTGACATGATGCTGTAAGTTTGGCACACCTCTATTTGGGGAGTTTCTCTCATTCCTCTCAAGCTCTGCTAGGTTGGATGGGGAGTGTTGCTGCACAGCAAAAAAAGTTTACATTTTTTCAGGTCTGCTGTTCGATCCGGTCTCTTGCTGGGCCACTCAAGGACATTCAGAGACTTGTCCCGAAGCCACTCCTGCATTGTCTTGGCTTTGTGCTTAGGGTTGTTGACCTGTTGGAAGATGAACCTGAGTGCTCTTCATCAAGGTTCTCTCAGTACTTTGCTCTGTTTGTCTTTGCCTCGATCCGGACTAGTCTCTCAGTCCTTGCCGCTGAAAACATCCCCACAGCATAATGGTGCCACCACCATGCTTCACCGTAGGGATGGTGCCAGGCTTCCTTCAGACGTGACGCTTGGCATTCAGGACAAAGAGTTTAATTTTGGTTTCATCAGACCAGATCTAGTTTCTCATGATTGGTGGAGTGCTGCAGAGATGGTTGTCCTTCTGGAAGGTTCTCACATCTCAAAAGAGGAACTCTGGAGCTCTGTCAGTGACAATTGGGTTCTTGGTCACCTCTTTGACCAAGGCCCTGCTCCCCCGATTGCTCAGTTTGGCCGGGCGGCCAGCTCTAGGAAGAGTCTTGGTGGTTCCAAACTTCTTCCATTGAATAATGGAGGCCACGGTGTTCTTGGGGACCTTCAATGCTGCAGAAATGTTTTGGTACCCTTCCTCAAATCTGTGCCTCGACACAATCCTGTCTCGGCGCTCTATGGACAATTTCTTCGACCTCATTGCTTGGTTTTTGCTCTGACATGCACTGTTAGCTGTGGGACCATTTTTATGTAGACAGGTGTGTGCCTTTTCCAAATCATGTCTAATCAATTGAATTTACCACAGGTGGACTCCCAAGTTGTAAAAACATCTCAAGGATGATCAATTGAAACTGGATGCACATGAGCTTAATTTTGAGTCTCGTAGCAAAGTGTATGAGTAATTATGTAAGTAAAGTATTTCTGTTTATTTTTAATACATTTGCAAACTAATCTAAACCTGTTTTGTCATTGCTGAGTTTTACATTTTATTTAATACATTTTAGAATAAGGCTGTAACGTAACAAAATGTGAAAAAAGTGAAGGGGTCTGAATACTTTCCGAATGCACTATATGTGAAATGTCACCATGCGCTGATTTTTTTTTTATCTGCATCAAGTCAGTTTGGCGGAAACACTACTGGGTGAAAATGCACTCGTTTTCTTTATGCAGATTTTGGCAATGGGCCTAATAGTCACCTGGATTTGTTTGCCTGTAGAGAGAGGACTTTGTCAGACTGCGCCTTTCTAACACTTACTGAGAAGCTCTGGTTTGTTGCATCATGTTTGACATAGATAAACCCTCTTATCGCAGATATCCCTGTTGATTTATGTCACAGCTCTGTTGCTATGGAAAGAAATGCATTGCTCTGCAGATGTCTGTGTACACTCCCTGACCACTAATCCAACTCCCGACTAGCCCTGTCCCAGACCATGGACCAGTTAGTTTTTGTTGTCAGTGTAACTAATGTATTGATCAGCAGATCCCTTTCTAATTTTGTTTCCTGTTACATGTGAGCGAGTCAGCCCATGAGCCCAATAGTCACAAGATATCTATTTTTGACTTTTGTCTCATGGCTTTGTCTATTCTTTCAACTGGACGAACCAGAGTGATATTTCCATTAACAAAGCATTCTAGTGTTGCTCATGCTGCAATGCTTAGAATATGCTGTTCTCTCAGACTCTCTCATCAGAGTTTAGAATGTCACAATGGAATCTTTGATGGGGGAGGGGGGGTGTAATGAATCCCAGATGAACAGGAATGATTCTAGTGTTCCATGGTTTTTTGTTTTCACCTAATTCTGGCTATGAAATATAGACTACCACTACAATGTAAGGTAAGCATGAAGAGGTTTCTGTGTTTAGTTTGATGGCAGCTTTTAGCAAAAGTGGCAGGACTTGTTTTGCAATTTTTCACTGGAGTGTCTGATTGGTGGCCCCTGAGGGCTAGTTTCTCAGATAAATTCCTAGATCCTGAGGGAAGCAGCACTCAAGAATGTCATAGAAAAAACAGGTGTAGCAGGAAGGAACAACTAATGCTACCCAGGTTTGAACCTCTTGAAAACTACCCCTAGAAAGACAGTAACCAGGTCCCATTTCAAACCGCATTCACTTCCCCTTGGGTGTTCACAGATCTGCAATAGCTTGATAGATGATTTGTTCCATCTAGTCCCTCCAATCAGCTAGGTTGAGGGTCTGACAATCCTTCATCTTCCAATGTCTTTCAGACATGTGAAGGCTGGGGCTTCTGGGTCAGAAATGAAGCCATACAAGTGCAATTTATCCTCACTTGCCTCATCCTGTATTTCTCAATGACATATATTTAAACCTCTGTGCCCTCTAATCAGTGCTAACCCTAAATTAGATTTATCTCGAGACCAAACAATTCATTCTTTTTCTATTCCCATATAGTAGGCTAAGTAGACTACATCAACTTTAACTGCAATAGTATTTTTTTGTCAGGAGAATGATTTCCATACATAATCTGTGCTTCATATTTGTAGATGATTGTTAGGCATGTCCTATACATGGTACTGTATATTTGTGGCTTTTCTGTTTATTGGCAGAAAAATCACATTGAGGAATAGGCCGCATGCATGCCGCAGCCACATTGCCTAGGCTCTGACAGTGGCAGTGCCAATAACAACTTTCAAAATGTCTGAAAGAGAAGTCCTAGGACTCTTTTTGTGGAGGTTTTTACGTAGGCAGAGTAAGTGTCAACAACAACAACAACCTAGGATATTAACAGTTTCCTGACACCAATACAGATGAATTAGGCCTATTCCTAAACAGCTTATACTTATTATACCTTTTGAACAATAAATCCTACTCCATGTGTGTCTGGGCATCATTCCAGCTATTGAAAATCAAAGGCTAGAGCTGTCATTCACTTTCAGGTCAGGCTTAGTACAAGATGCTACAAGGCTATTTTCCCCCTTTGACTTACCCATGGACTGCTCAAATCTAGGCCAAATAGAAGGTACAACATTTGCGTCTCAGGAGGAATTTCCATTTGTCAGACACACAGCTAGTCTTGACCTGATAGCTTTCTTGGTCTTAAAAATGTAGCATTCTTGGGGGAATTGATCATTCATTGATGTTTTTGATACATTAGTCTAGCTAGTAGCAGGGCATCTTTCAGAATGCACAAGCAATTTCCTGAAGGTTCATATCAAGCGAAATTCATGATTCCCCAATTACCTTTTTTGTAGTTACACATACTTAAGATGGTTACATAACACAAATGTACAGTGGCAAGAAAAAGTATATGAACCCTTTGGAATTACCTGGATTACATCAAATTTTATTTAAGTCACAACACTAGACAAATCTAGTGTGCTTAAACTTCTTAGGGATCAATTCCCGTTAACGGGATCGATTTGACAACATCCAGTGAAATGGCAGAGCGCCAAATTCAAATTAAATGATTAGAAATATTTAACTTTCATACAATCACAAGTGCTATACACCAAATTAAAGCTTTACTACTTGTTAATCCAGCCACTGTGTCAGATTTCAAAAAGGCTTTACGGCGAAAGCAAATCATGCTATTATCTGAGGACAGCACCCCATCAAACAAACACCAGGCGCGACACAAAACTCAGAAATAAAGATATAATTCATGCCTTACCTTTGAAGAGCTTCTTCTGTTAGCACTCCAATATGTCCCACAAACATCAAATAGTCATTTTGTTTGATTAATTCCGTCGTTATATCTTCAAAATGTCAATTTATTTGGCGAGTTTGATCCTGAAAAACACTGGTTCCAACTCGTGCAACATGACTACAACATATCTAGGTTACCTGTAATCTTTGTCCAAACATTTCAAACAACTTTCCTAATACAACTTTGGGTTTTTTAAAACGTAAATAATCATTTAAATTTAAGATGGGATAAACTGCGTTCAATAGCCGATTAAAAACAAAGTGGCGCGAGCTTTCAGGTCGCGCTCCCCAACCACAACAGTACACTAGACTCGACCATCGTTCTAAACAGCCCTACTTCATTACACAAAGGAAAAACATCAACCAATTTCTAAAGACTTGACATCCAGTGAAAGCGACAGGAAATGCATAGTGCCTTAGTACATAGAAAAGCATAGTACATAGAAAACACTGTCACCTCAAAAAAAAAAAAAATCCTGGATGGTTTGTCCTCGGGGTTTCACCTGCCAAATAAGTTGTTAGTTATACTCAGACGTCATTCAAACAGTTTTAGAAACATCAATGTTTTCTATACAAATCTACTAATAATAATATGTAGAGTGGGGTAAAAAAAAGTATTTAGTCAGCTACCAATTGTGCAAGTTCTCCCACTTAAAAAGATGAGAGGCCTGTAATTTTCATCATAGGTACACTTCAACAATGACAGCCCCATGCTTCACAGTAGGTATGGTGTTCTTCTGGTACAACTCAGCATTCTTTGTCCTCCAAACATGACGAGTTGAGTTTTTACCAAAAAGTTATATTTTGGTTTCATCTGACCTTATGACATTCTCCCAGTCTTCTTCTTGATCATCCAAATGCTCTCTAGCAAACTTCAGACACGTCTGGCACTGCAGGATTTGAGTCCCTGGCGGCGTAGTGTGTTACTGATGGTAGGCTTTGTTACTTTGGTCCCAGCTCTCTGCAGGTCATTCACTAGGTCCCCCCGTGTGGTTCTGGGATTTTTGCTCACCGTTCTTGTGATAATTTTGACCATACGGGGTGAGATCTTGCGTGGAGCCCCAGATCGAGGGAGATTATCAGTGGTCTTGTATGTCTTCCATTTCCTAATAATTGCTCCCACAGTTGATTTCTTCAAACCAAGCTGCTTACCTATTGCAGATTCAGTCTTCCCAGCCTGGTGCAGGTCTACAATTTTGTTTCTGGTGTCCTTTGACAGCTCTTAGAAACATTGCTGCACGTCTGAAGTTTGCAAAAAGTGCACCTGGATGTTCCACAGCTCTACTGGGAAAATATTCTGTGGACAGATGAAACTAAAGTTTAGTTGTTTGGAAGGAACAAACAACACTGTGTGGAGGAAAAAGGCACAGAACATCAACCTCATCCCAACTGTAAAGTATGGTGGAGGGAGCATCATGGTTTGGAGCTGCATTGCTGCCTCGGGGCCTGGACTGCTTGCTATCATGGACAGAAATTAATTCCCAAGTTTATCAAGACATTTTGCAGGAGAATGTTAGGCTGTCTGCCGATTTGAAGCTCAACAGAAATTGGGTGATGCAACAGGACAACGACCCTAAACACAAAGTAAACCAATAGAATGGCGTCAACAGATGAAAATACACCTTCTGGAGTGGCCCAGACAGAGTCCTGACCTCATCCCGATTGAGATGCTGTGGCATGACCTCGAGCGGTTCATTCTAGACATCCCAAGAATATTGCTGAACTGATAGTTTTGTAAAGAGGAATGGTCCAAAATTCTTCCTGACTGTTAAGGTCTGATCCGCAACTACAGAAAACATTTGGTTGAGGTTATTGCTGCAAAAAGGAGGGTCAACCAGTTATTAAATCGAAGGCTTCACATACTTTCCCCACCCTGCACTGTGAATGTTTACACTGTTTAATAAAGACATGAAAACGTATAATTGTTTGTCTTATTAGTTTAAACAAACTGTGTTTATCTATTGTTGTGGCTTAGATTAAGAAAATATACTTTAATTTTTATTTATGCAGAAATCCAGGTAATTCCCAAGGGTTCACTTACTTTTTCGTGCCACTGTAGCATTGTAATATGTCTCAGATGGACACCTCATAAATCCAGACTGTTGCGCAGTCAGTCTCTAGTATGGGGGATGGTGAACTGATGGTAATGGACTGTCATAAGGGGCTTCCAAAGGGGAAATCTCAGCCTGCTGAATCCTGGGAAACCAGTGCAAGTCTGCTCAGCTATTTTCCTCCCTGTGAGTCTGTCAAGAGGGGCTAAAGTTCTTCGGCACTGCGACTGATTTCCTTCATATGGATTCTGGAGAGGTCGTTTCTTTTGTAGATGACATAGAACAACCATGCTTCAGTATGTATTTCATAGCTTAATACATGTCATTTTTTTTTCTCTTATGCTGTGTGCGCTGAACTGACATGCATGATTGTTTCTGACACTCCATTGTTCAGATGAAGGGTTATTAAATGGTCTAAAATGCTCAACTCAAACAGCGCTGTATAGCCTACTGTTGCGGCTGGCGATGTAATTCAAAGCCTGTACTTCATCACTCAGGATGTGACTTTCCATTGCTCCTGTTTTTACCATGTAATGTTATTAAAACAAAATCCGACAACAGTCGACCTATTTACCTAGTCTGCTTGTGTGTTCGAGAAATAATATATTATTCTCGAGGTGCATTCAATTTGCGCGAGCTAAAGGGAGGGAAACATGTATTCTGACAAGCAGTCATTGTACAACAGTTCTTAATGCAATTGCGGGAAGACACTTTTGAAGAAGTTTTGGCCTTTGTTAAAAGGAGGGGGATCCCATTTGCTACTATGGGTGTGAACGTTAGAAGGAAATTGGGATCCTTAATGTTAAAAATCCCAAACTGAAAAACAGTTTTTATTATTAATTTAATTATTAATTGCAGTGTAGTTATCAAACCATATTTTCCATGTTAGTCTAAGTAGACGATAGGCCATAAAGGCCTGGGGAAATTTGAGGACCAGAGGAAGAGGAATTTTAGGTTACTTTAGTGAATGTGTGAGTCAAGCAAGACTAATTTGACCAAGATGAGCTTTATATACAAAAGTATGTGGACACCCCTTCAAAATAGTTTATTAGGCTATTTCAGCCACACCCGTTGCTGACAGGTGTATAAAATCGAGCACATAGCCATGCAATCTCCATAGACAAACATTGGCAGTAGAATGGCCTTACTGAAGAGCTTAGTGACTTTCAACGCGGTCCTGTCATAAGATGCCACCTTTAAACAAGTCAGGTGGGCAAATTTCTATCCTGCTAAAGCTGCCTCGGTCAACTGTAAAAGTCCTATTATTGTGAAGTGGAAACGTCTTGGAGCAACAACAGCTCAACTGCAGAGTGTTAGGCCACACAAGCTCACAGAACGGAAGCAACGTTGGCACAAAAATAGTTTGTCAGCTTCATGAAATGGGTCACCATTGCCGAGCAGCCGCACACAAGCCAAAGATCACCATGCGCAATAATATAATAATAATATAATAATATATGCCATTTAGCAGACGCTTTTATCCAAAGCGACTTACAGTCATGTGTGCATACATTCTACGTATGGGTGTTCCCGGGGATCGAACCCACTACCCTGGCGTTACAAGCGCCATGCTCTACCGACTGAGCTACAGAAGGTCCAACGCTTAACCAATGCCAAGCGTCAGCTGGAGTGGTGTAAAGCTCACCGCTAATGAAACTCGTTTGGAGTGATTTTAATCACTCTTCACCATCTGCCAGTCCGACGGATGCAAGGAGAATGCTACCTGCCTGAATGCTTAGTGCCAACTAAGGTTTGGAGGAGACAAAATAGTGCCAGTGAAGTTAAACCTTAACGCTACAGTATACAATGACATTCTAGACAATTCTGTGATTCCAAGTTTATAGCAACAGTTTGGGGAAGGCCCTTTCACTTTATCATCATGACAATGCACAAAGCGAGGTCCATACAGAAATGGTTTGTTGATCTGTGTGGAAGAACTTGACTGGCCTGCACAGAGCCCTGACCTCAACCCCATCGAACAACTTTGGGATGAATTGGAACGCCCACTGCGAGCCAGGCCTAATCGCCCAACATCAGCTCCCGACCTCACTAATGCTCTTGTGGCTGAATGGAAGCAAGTCCATGCAGCAATGTTCCAACATCAAGTGGAAAGCCTTCCCAGAAGAGTGTAGGCTGTTGTAGCAGCAAAGGGGGGTACAGCTCCAAATTAATGCCCATGATTTTGGAATGTTATGTTTGATGAGAAGGTATCCACATACTGTACATCACAAAGTATGTGTACCACTTTTCTCGCTCTATCGCTCCCTCTTACGCCCCAGGCAAGCCAGCGCATTCATTACGTTACTTCTATGTAAGCAAACAGAATGAAATGGGAAGGGACCTACCTGAATTTGTCCAATAGAAACTTGTTTTAGTTGCAACTGTTTGGACTAATGATTGCACCCCTGCTCTATCTCTTCGCTGATGATGCAAGTGTGTGTTCAGTCTGTTGTGTGTAGAATATCCTATTCATTGATAGGCCCTGCTTTACTGAAGTTGCAAGCCAAGAAATTGCGAGAAGCAGCTTTTGGCTGCCTATAGATGGGCCGAGTGCACGGTTCTGCCAGTTGGCCGACTTGCCAATACTGTACCTCTCTCTCTTCCTCGCTAGCTCACTATGATAGATGGGAGTTTGTTCTCGGAAGTATGGCAACTAATCAGTCTCATCCTTCCAAAAACAGTGTCTTGGGAGTTGATTCCTAGTGGAATCGACTCTTGATACTTAGAAATGGGAGTCGAGAAAGGGAGGCGACGTACAAGGAGTCAAGGAATACATTTTTATTTTTGTGGTCTTCTCTCCACCACTACGTCATCGTTGTTAACAGTTTATAAAAATAGCAATGAAAGGCAAGCAGCGCAAATCCTGTATGGCAATACTTTGAGAAGGAAATGCAAACTGCGGAGTCTGAATTGAGATACAGTAATGGTAGTATAGGTGCAACGCTTAACCATCTGAAAGGGAATCACTGTTAGATCCAAACCGTTTGCAGCAGCACAGCTGCCTTGTGAATTCATATGGATATACAGTGCTTTCCGGAAGTATTCAGACCCCTTGACTGTTTCCACATTTTGTTATGTTACAGCCTTATTCTAAAACTGATTAAATAAAACTATTTTCTCAGCAATCTACACTACCCCATAATGATAAAGTGAAAACAGGTTTTTAGAAATGTTTTGCGAATTTATTAAAAATAAAGTACAGATACCTTATTTACATACAGTACCAGTCAAATGTTTGTACACCTACTCATTCAATGTTTTTTTATTTTATTTTTACATTATATAATAATAGTGAAGACATCAAAACTATGAAATAGCACACATGGAATCATGTAGTAACCAAGAAAGTGTTAATCAAATCAATATATTTATATTCTTCAAAGTAGCCCCCCTGTGCCTTGACAGCTTTGCACACTCTTGGCACTCTTGGCATTCTCTCAACCAGTTTCACCTGGAATGCTTTTCCAACAGTCTTGAAGGAGTTCCCACATATATGCTGAGCACTTGTTGGCTGCTTTTCCTTAACTATGCGGTCCAACTCATCCCAAACCATCTCAATTGGGTTGATTGTGGAGGCCAGCTCATCTGATGCAGTTCTCCTTCTTGGTCAAGTAGCCCTTACACAGCCTGGAGGTGTGTTGGGTCATTGTCCTGGGGGTTGCTTCATGATTCCAAATGTGTATTTTTTTCATTAGTTTTGATGTCTTCACTATTCTAAATATATAAAATAGTACAAATAAAGAGAAACCCTTGAATGAGTACGTGTGTCTAAACTTTTGACTGGTACTGTAAGTATTCAGACCTTTCCTATGGACCCTGAAATTGAGCTCAGGTGTATCCTGGTTCCATTGCTCATCCTTGATTTTTCTACAACTTCATTGGAGTCCAATTCAATTGATTGGACATGATTTGGAAAGGCACACCTGTCTATATAAAGTTCCCACAGTTGACAGTGCATGTCAGAGTAAAAACCAAGCCGTGAGGTCCAAGGAATTGTCCGTAGAGCTCCGAGACAGGATTGTCGAGGCACAGATCTGGAGAAGGGTACCAAAACAACATTTCTGCAGCGTTGAAGATCCCTGAGAACAGTGACCTCCATCATTCTTAAATGACCAAGGCTGGCCAAGGCTTTCAACTCTATCAATCACTACATTCTTATTGGCAGACTCATCAGCCTTGGTTTCTCAAATGATTGCCATGCCTGGTTCACCAACTACTTCTCTGATAGTTCAGTGTGTCAAATCGGAAGGCCTGTTGTCCGGACCTCTGGCTGTCTATGGGGATGCCACAGGGTTCAGTTCTCGGGCAGACTCTTTACTCTGTATATATCAATGATGTTGCTCTTGCTGCTGGTGATTCTCTGATTTCACCTTTACGCAGACGACACCATTCTGTATACTTCTGGCCCTTCTTTGGACACTGTGTTAACAAAACTCCAGACGAGCTTCAATGGCATACAACTCTCCTTCCGGGGCCTCCAACTGCTCTTAAATGCAAGTAAAACTAAATGCATGCTCTTCAACCGATCACTGCCCTCACTTGCCCGCCCGTCCAGAATGACGACTCTGGATGGTTCTGACTTAGAATATGTGGACAACTACAAATACCTGGGTGTCTGGTTAGACCGTAAACTCTCCTTCCAGACTCACATTAAGCATCTCCAATCCAAAATTAAATCTAGAATTGGCTTCCTATTTCGCAACAAAGCATTCTACACTCATGCTGCCAAACATACCCTTGTAAAACTGACTATCCTACCGATCCTTGACTTTGGCGACGTCATCAATAAAATAGCATCCAACACTCTACTCTACTCAACAAATTGGATGCAGTCTATCACAGTGCCATCTGTTTTGTCACCAAAGCCCCATATAATACCCACAACGGCGACCTGTATGCTCTTATTGGCTGGCCATTGCTTCATACTCGTCGCCAAAGCCCTGCCTTATCTCAGCTCACTGGTCACCATAGCAGCACCCACCCATAGCATGTGCTCCAGCAGGTATATCTCACTAGTCCCCCTCCAAAGCCAATTCCTCCTTTGGCTGCCTTTCTTTCCAGTTCTCTGCTGCCAATAACTGGAATGAACTGAAAAAATCACTGAAGCTGGAGACTCACATCTCCCTCACTACCTTTAAGCACCAGCTGTCAGAGCAGCTCACAGATCGCTGCACCTGCACATAGCCCATCTGTAAACAGCCCATTCAACTACCCGTACTGTATTTATATATCTTGTTCCTTTGCGCCCCAGTATCTCTACTTGCACAGTAATGTTCTGCACATCTACCATTCCAGTGTCTAATTGCTATACTGTAATTACTTCGCCACATGGCCTATTTATTGCCTGCCTTATCTCATTTGCACTCACTGTATATAGATTTTTCTTTTTACTGTGTTATTGACTGTTTATTCCTTGTGTAACTCTGTATGTGTCGAACTACTGTTCTTTATCTTCTCCAGGTCGCAGTTGTAAATTAGAAAATGTTCTCAACTAGCCTACCTGGGTTAAAAAATGTAAGAAATAAATGGAAGTAGTTTGGAACCACCAAGACTCTTCCTAGAGCTGGCCACCTGGCCAAACTGTGCAATTGGGGGAGAAGGGCCTTGTTCAGGGAGGTGACCAAGAACCTGATGGTCACTCTGACAGCTTTGGAGTTCCTCTGTGGAGATGGAAGAACCTTTCAGAAGGACAACAGTCTCTGCAGCACTCCATCAATTTGGCCTTTATGATAGTGGCCAGACTGAAGCCACTCCTCAGTAAATGACACATGACAGCCCGTTTGGAGTTAGCCAAAGGGTACCTAAAGGACTCTCAGACCATGAGGAAACAAGATTATCTGGTGAAGCATGGTGGTGGCAACGTGATGTGGGGATGTTTTTCAGCGGCAGGGACTGGGAAACTAGTCAGTATCGAGGGAAAGATGAACAGAGCAAAGTATAGAGATCCTTGACGAAAACCTGCTCCAGAGTACTCAGGACTGCAGACTGGGGTGAAGGTTCACCTTCCAACAGGACAACGACCCTAAGCACACAGCCAAGACAACACAGGAGTGGCTTCAGGACAAGTCTCTGAATTTCCTTGAGTGGCCCAGCCATAGCCCGGACTCCAACATCTGTGCTTCAACAAAGTACTGCGTAAATGGTCTTAATACTTGTGTAAATGTCACATTTCAGTTTTTAAATGAGCAAATATAAAAAATACTCTCTTTTTGCTTTGTCATTATGGGCTATTGTGTGTAGATTGCTGGGGGGAAAAAACTATTTAATCCATTTTAGAATACGGCTGTAATCCAAAGGCAGTGTGTGTCTTAAACGGTAAACTTATTATAAAATGTAATTTGGCACATCCCTACTGTTACCGCATTTATTTCTTTGCTCTTAAAATTGCTTGCAGCATCATTATAAAAAGGCAGTTACAACCAGAGGTTTAAGCATGGTTTACGCATTGATCGCGCTGATTAGCATCACTGCGCAAAATGGTACACAGCATCTGGATATCTGTGCAACAAATGTTCAACATTCACCTTCTGCTACCATTTCTGTCCATCAGTCTACGCATGCAGTTTGACGCAGCGTATGCACCACACAGAACGCACTGCCGCTGCAAGGCAAACGTTGTGTTCCATTGGACATGAATGCATTTCTGGTTTACCAAAATGCAATGACTCTGTCGGTGTGATCGAGGCGTTAGGCACAGCGCTCTTAAATTACATACTTAATATGTAATTAGAAACCCATAAAATTTATTGGAGTGAATAAGAACAGAATATGAATGTGTGCAATGGGTTAAGTAGAGATGGATAAGACTCATGCTTCAGCCTATGTATTTATAGCCACTATGCTGCATCATTTGGGCTACAGGTGATAATGTTTATTGCTCATAGCATGCATGGTCCAATATGTTAATGTATATATTTTAACCAATATGTTATTGGGCTCATTTCTGGAGGGGGAAATTCAATTTTAGATGGTGTTGACATTTAATTTTTATTTTCATTCACTTTGGAATATGTCCTTTTTAAGTCTCTAGAACTGAGCTCATCAGTCCTCCTCCGACATACAAATGATCACAGGAAGGACCCTGGACACCCTAAGCAAGGAGACTAGAGTTAGTCAAACTCGCAGTTTCATACATGTACAAAATTATGCACTTTCCCTAAAAGCAGGATGTTCATTATGGGAGGTTTACATGAAAGGGGAGGTTTACATGGTCCTAGACAATCGATCTGCGACCGACTTGAGTTTCATTCATGTATGTTTTGTTTTTTGCGTCATCCCCAGTGTGATGCATGGAAGTGTTGTCAATGAAGTTACTCACTGTTAGTATGCACATCATGTACAAATTTAATGGCAGATGTTTGTCATATGTAAATCATTGTAGGTAACAGTTGTGAGAAGGGTAGTATTGGCTACATAAGTGTACGGTTTATTTACCAAAGGGCAGTAGGTTTCTCATTCTGTGTAGTAAGAGGAATGATATATCAGATTTTTCTCAATGGGGAAATCTGTGAAAGTCAATAAATGGGCTCTGTTTCCATAGGAACCCCATATCCTGTCCACTCCTGGAGTTAAATAGAAAATCTTACTTTTGTCCTGGCTAAAAAGAAAATGGTGTTTGGCAAATCATAACCTTTTGACCTTACTCTTTTTAAGTGAGCCATTTGTGTCTTCCATGGTATGTCTTGAATGGATATGACATCCAATTCTGTGGTTCTGTAGCCTTCAAGGTGTGCCATTTTACATATGGGGATAAAAGTAGCTTCATGTGACACACGTTCCCCTTTTTTTAAGAATAACATTGCCTTATTCAAGGAGGCTTACAGATGTCATGCTGCTTATGTAGAAGAGAAACTCAAACTCCATCCGCTAGGCTAGCCAGCAGAGCTCCCTCCAATACTGTGCCTCGAGGTCTGTGAAATGTGAGCCGCGTTTGCTATTGGCCTGTTGCTGAAACGGAGCTGTAGTTAGAAGGCTTTGAATAGGAAGCTGCTCGAGTCAGGTCACTGTCGTCTCCAGGACAGGGCTAGGTGTTGTGCTTCTATCTATGCCCAACACAGTTCATGAGCTTTACTCATGACTACCATTGATAAGAGCTTTATCTGAGCATGCCTCAATTCGGATCTTTGTTTATTTTTATAACTCAGTTGTAGTGAACTGTAGGGATCCTTTTATAAAGTAATTTCGGTTTCTCCATACATCCTGTAAGTAGTTGTTGGGTTGAAGTTGCCTCTGACCGCTTGTATGAATTACGTTTGCGTTTTGCCTTCAAATAGTTACCCAAGCCACCTATAACAGTTTGTCAACATTGTGAAAGGGAAGTTCCGGTATGTGTGAGACAGTAGGACATTTTTAGTTAACAATTTGAAAATAAGCATCTCCTTATTACTTGTCTAGGAAACGATTAAACACCAGGGCCAACATTTTGTCCTTCGAGCTACATAAACAAGTGCACTGTTGGCGACGGAATGTAAGATTACATAGTTAGGAGTCTCAGACCTTTTTGGTGTCCAAGCATATCCCCTCCTTTGTTTCAGCAGCCGGCCTGCTATTGTTACAGGCATAAACTTATTATATCACATGTTATAATATCTAAGCCTACTAGCGTACAGCCAGTTAGCCAACCTCATTTCAGAATGGGACTCTCCCGTATACTACGTATTTTGAAGATAAACATTCAAATCATAGATCATATTTTGCCCTTTTGTCTTTGAGAATCCTGCTGCAGCTGGCTGAGGGTGTTATTATTTTTTGTTGTGGTGGTATGGAGGAGGCCGGTGCTTGCCACAATGCCCTCCTTGTGTTTTCTGGGCAGGCAGAGCCTGGCTCTGCTCCTGTCACACAGTTGCTTGCAGCACTTGTCCTGCCACTTGGCTTGACATTTGACCTGTCTGCTGCCACGGAGTCTGGGGCTAGGCTACCCCATATCCCATCCATCTACAATGTGACTATGTAAGAATGTTTACCTACAAAATACTAGTAATATCTTCTATTTTATTGGTTCCTGCTCATTTTAATTGTTGTAGAGCAATTTGTGCTTATTGCTTTTTTTGAGAAATGTTTCCTTGTCATATTAGTTGCATATTTAGGTTGATATCCATTACCTTAGATACTATACATTTTTGAAGTAGAATCTCAATGAAATGGGGCACATACTTATTAAAAGGGTACAATGGGATTGAAATGGTCGCTCTACCTGTTTTTGAAGTGTTCTTGTTTGAATCCACAAAAGAGCATTCTGGGGGAAAAGCATTCCTTTGCTTCATTGGCAACAGATGTAGAGAACATTTTTGAGCTGAAACTTTGAGTCCTAAAAGCGGTATGGTACTGTCTAGTGTATGGCAGCTGTTTGGCCGAGGAGGCTGAAATAGACCTCATGAGCGGAGACTGAGGGGTTGTCTAATGGTGGCCATGTGGTTGTACCCTGCCTTCAGTGGGCCTGGTGCCTCAGTGGCAGAAGGAGCTGTCAGCTTGAGGAACAGCTGCCCTGTCCACCACCATGAGGCTACCTTTAGTCGTTGATGTTGAAAAGAGTCATGGATACACATTTGTTATATGCTGCATGTGCCATTAATTTACATTTCAATTGACTTTTTAGTGCTGACAAATTCCTTGAAGATCTATCACAGGTAAATCATACTTGGGAGCTCATTTTGTATCTGGCGACAGAGCTTGCTTCAGGAAACCTAAGCTCCTTGTCCAAGTAGCAGCAGCTGAGATACACAGTGAGGGGTGGAGGCGGCACTAACATTAGCCCTGAGTGCACCCTGCCAAAGGAAGGACATTAAACCGGGCACTGAGCCAGCAGCACAGACTGGGGACCCTCCTATTACGTGTTTGTTTGGGTGTAAGCTCTAATACTTTCCGCATTGGAACAAGAAGCTTGGCTGCCAATAGAGAGGATAGTGGGACGGGTCACATCAATATTGATGCCGTGCCCAGCCTGACCTGCTCAACTTAGCCAGACCTTAGGCAGGCAGGTCAGCAGTGTTTCACTTGGACACAAATGTAACTTTTCTTTTATGTTGTGATGGCTGGCTAGGCGTCTTATCTTGTCAGCAGGACACCAAGACCCACAAACTCACTTTTTTGGAGTCAGAACAACAAACCTGACAGCCTACACTTCATGGTTTGATAAGTCAAAATGAGAATATCAGAGGCAATATTGGCTTTGTTTATTCATCAAAATACTTGGCTGGCTCTGCCTCCTTTTGTTATGACCTGAGTCCTACTGTATTTCACAACAGTTTCCTTATTGGATTCATAGACCTCTGATGTAACTTCCCTTTTCTGTTAAGCAGTTTCTAGGATTTAGGACCTTTTTGGGCTGGACCCGGCTAGTCCGGTTCCTGTTTCCTCCGGTAGCCTTAATATCCTTATTTTAAGCAGCAGGGAGTGTGGGGCATCTGGCAGTTAACGCAGTCACTGTAATCCATGGGATTTTGCAACAGGAGAGACTGCTCATTTCACTAGTTAGACTACCTCTCTCAAAGCACCATGTTTGAAGTAGACTGCTCATCTCTTTTTTTTTTTCCAAAAGAAAACATAAGGAGCTAAATTTGACCTTCGGTTATAATGAGAACTGTTAGGTGTAATGGTTTTTGGAACCAGTTTGCTCACTTGGAAATTGAGGTACTGACCTGTTTCATCCTTTATAACCTCTGTGATTATTATTTGGTCATCTATGAACATCTTGAAGAATAATCTGGCTTTAATGGCCATGTACTCATAATCTCCACCCGGCACAGCCAGAAGAGGACTGGCCACCCCTCAGTCTGGTTCCTCTCCAGGTTTCTTCCAAGGTTCCTGCCTTTCAGTTTTTCCCTTGTCACCGATTTTATGATTTTTCAACGCTGATATTTATTTGTAATAATGACAATTACAACAATACTGAATGAACACTTATTTTAACTTCATATAATACATCAATAAAATCAATTTGGCCTCAAATAAATAATGAAACATGTTCAATATGGTTTAAATAATGCAAAAAAAGTGTTGGAGAAGAAAGTAAAAGTGCAATATGTGCTATGTAAGAAAGCTAATGTTTCAGTTCCTTGCTCAGAACATGAGAACATGAAAGCTGGTGGTTCCTTTGAACATGAGTCTTCAATATTCCCAGGTAAGAAGTTTTAGGTTGTAGTTATTATAGGACTATTTCCCTATACCATTTGTATTTCATTAACCTTTGATAGTTAACTAGTGATTATGATTGATTGTTTTTTATAAGATAAGTTTAATGCCAGCTCGCAACTTACCTTGGCTTACTGCATTCGCGTAACAGGCTGTCTCCTTGTGGAGTGCAACGAGAGAGGCAGCTCGTTATTGCTTTGGACTAGTTAACTGTAAGGTTGCAAGATTGGATCCCCCGAGGTGACAAGGTGAAAATCTGTCGTTCTGCCCCTGAACGAGGCAGTCAACCCACCGTTCCTAGGCCGTCATTGACAATAATAATGTGTTCTTAACTGACTTGCCTAGTTAAATAAAGGTGCATATATAAAAATTTAAAAAATTGGCGCCCAAAAAATACAATTTCCGATTGTTATGAAAACTTGAAATCGGCCCTAATTAATCGGTCGACCTCTAATCTGCATTTTTGCTGTTTGGGGTTTTAGGCTGTGTTTCTGTATTTACATCTGCTAAGGTTAAACAGGCGTTATAAATACATTTGATTTGATGTCTGTCTCTCCGCTGCTGCCTTCCATGACATGGGAAGGACCATGGGCTTCCCGGCATGTCAGGTCCCCTCTGTCTCTAAGGCAGGTTAATTTCTTTTGGTGTAGGCTGTCAGTCTGTCTACACACCCCTCTGTTTGTGAAAGACAGCGAAGTTTGAAGGTTTATTTGTTATTTCACATTTATTTAATCAGGTAGGCCAGTTGAGAACAGGTTCTCATTTACAACTGACCTGGCCAAGATAAAACAAAGCAGTGCAACATAAACAACAGAGTTACACAAAAACAAGCCTACAGTCAATAAACACAATAGAAAAAGCTATGTACAGTGTGTGCAAATGTTGGGAGGTAGGCAAATAGGCCATAGAGGTGAAAATAATTACAATTTAGCATTAATACTAGAGTGAAAGATGTGCAAGTAGAGATACTGTGGTGCAAGAGGGTAAGATCAGTGGAACATTGTAGATACAAACAGTGGTGGAATGTTTGTGGTTGATAAAGGCCATGTACAATGCACAGGCTGTCTGAGCAGCACACAATGACTGGTGTCTTGGTGTTATCCTGAGGAAAAGCTGTCGCTTGTTTTTTTTCCACGAGTTGCTTCCTCATCCCCAAACATTGTAGCTGTAAGCATGGGGCTGAGTGATAACTCAGAGCGTTCCACAACAGCATTAATAACAGAGGCCTACACAGTGGGACTGGCCTATCCAGTATGATTTACTTTGGTTTTTGCCATTTAAGGTGTGATCTCATCAGGGGATTCTAATATCAACAAACAGTACAGCAACACCCCAGATAACAATTGTAAATGTTTTAGTATTGCTTGCCAAATTGCTTTTGTCTGAATTTCATAGCCTTATGCTAGCTATGGCCTACATCTAGAAAGGAAACGGGTACATTTCCAAGTATTGACATGGACATCTCTCCACTACTGTGGCGTATTATCACCATTTTTCTTTCTCATGCTAGGTAATGATACATGTTGGCATTTGTTTCTCCTAAACATGCAAATAGGATTATGCTTATTTGCATAATTACATAACTACCAAGGAGAGAAACAGGTTTCTGTTGACAATTTGCTGCTTAGATTTTGAAAGGGGATATTGTTAACTCCCCCGTGTGTGTGTGTTCCATTAAGACAGATCGCCACTGTTTTCCAACAATGACCGCTTGCAGACATTTGTCTGTGGCTGTATTTCCTTTTGTAGAGGAGTTATTAGTGAGTGAGGTACAACGTTAGTACCAGTCTAGAAGTGTTGATTGTGTATGCAGGGATCTACAGTGCGGTCATGTCTATCATTTATTTATGAAGGCTAATATGAAATTAGTCTAATAATGGGATAAAGAATTAACACCTGATTATGCGAAACCCTCAATTTTCTGTTTTATCTTGTTCGGTTTTTTGGCTGTTGAGTTGGGCTACTGTAAGTAGTTGCACAATATTGTCACAACCTAGTGTAATTCATTAGACTAAATGCTTACTTGAGTTTCTAAGCATTCACAATTATTTTTATCTTCCAAAGAACTGCTTCAACTGCCACGTTTTTTATTGGAAAAAACAGAATATTTGAATCCTTCCTCTGAAATCATTGTGACTTTCTTTTTGTTTCTCCTTTTTCCTCCCTTAGGAAACGACCTAGAGGCCTTACAGATACATTTGTTCTTTTGTCGCTCTTCTAATCTGCATTTTGTGGAGGAGAAGGGGCGAGATCTGGGAGCACATTTTTGTTTCCGCAGTGATTAACTACCTCAGCCAGCAGAAGGAAACGGCGAGGACGTTGAGGAGGCCGGCAAAGTTTCCAACAGCAGTCCTATCAGCTGGCTTCCTTTTAACCGCCACAGACAGTGTGAAGAGAATCTCTGACGGACTGGTTGTCTGCCCTCCGCTCTGCTCCATACACACAGAGAGGAAGTGAAGTGACAAGGCACCATTGTCCTACTGGATAACATATTTTGTCTCTCTTTGTCAGACTCCTTGCTGTTGACCAGTGCCACATTTCTTTTCAGATTCTTCGCTTTTTTTTGCTTACAGCTTTTAAAGATTTTCTAACTATATATGTTATACAAAAGGACATTTTCTGCTTCTCTTTGAAGGAATTGTTATGCACATGAATCTTGTCTTGGAATGAGAGAATCGTGGAGTGTTTTCAGTTTTTTGCACTGTCCTCTCATAAACCATTGACTCCTTTTGAGTCAGATTCGGGAAGTTGCATTTCTACCTTATTTTTGCTGGGACTGTCCACCGTGACCTGCAGCAGGGCTGCACATAAACATCACACTTAGTCAACAAGTCTCTACCCTGCATCACTCTGTTAGTTACAAAGCATTTTGAGATGAATTTCTGGTAGATGGAGCCCTTAAGTTGTCTTTTTACATAAATTCCAGGACTATTGGTTTGTTGTATTCAATAAGAGAGAGAGCGAGAGCTTCTGGTTGGCTGAAATCCGGAGCTTCCAGAGTTAGCCTGACACTTATGTATTGTTGTAGTGCGCAGGAAAGTAAAATGGACTACAAGCGGCGCTTTTTGCTCGGCGGGTCCAAGCAGAAAGTGCAGCAGCACCAGCAGTACCAGATGCCTGAGCTGAGCCGGACCCTCAGCGCCCCCCTGGGCTCCACCTGCTCCCCCATGGGTGGCTCCACCGGGGTGGGTATGCCCGGCAGCTGCCAACCACCTCCCTCCACCCCCAACACCACTGCGGTCGCCGACATCCAGCAGGGCATCTCCAAGTACCTGGATGCACTGAATGTGTTCTGCAGGGCCAGCGCCTTTCTCACTGACCTGTTCAGCAGCGTGTTCAGGAACTCTCACTACTCGAAAGCAGCTATGCAACTTAAGGACGTGCAGGAACATGTCATGGAAGCGGCCAGCCGGCTGACTGCAGCAATAAAGCCAGAGATCGCCAAGATGCTGATGGAGCTGAGCGCTGGGGCTGCCAACTTCAAAGACCAGAATGACTTCAGCCTGCAGGATGTGGAGGTAAGGGGTTGCCAAGGTTACAGTTACTGACCTGGACACACACTGAACACCTGTCAAAAGTAAAGTTATTACATTATCCTGACAATTAGGCCTACCTGTAAAATAACATGATTCTTTTCCATTCCCCTCCTTTCCATTTCCCTGTCAATCGGGGGCGGCTGGTAGGAGCTATAGGAGGAAAGGTTCATTGTAATGGCTGGAATTGGGATGTCAAACGTGGTTTCCATATGTTTGACTGTTCCATTTATGCCATTACAATGAGCCTGTCATCCTATAGCTCCTCCTACCAGCCTCCCCTGCTGTCAATAAGCATGTTTTGCAAAAAGGGAACTTTTTAAAAATACCACATTTTGTTATGAGGGTCTAGACTATAATTTTTGGCGATTTCTTTTGCACTTTTTGCATTGTTTCTTATGTTCCATTTTTCTAGGGCAAGGCTGCTGCTAAGATGCCCAGCTAAAGTCTCTCAGAATGCATTGCTCCTTGATTCAGAATTTCTTGGCTGAAATTAGGTCCTAACGCCCAATGTTAAGCGGGTGCTAGGATCTGAGGGCAAGGTGCGAAAAGCACTGAGAATGTGAGAAGAGGGCAGGAACCATCGTTTATGCTGAGAGAGAGTCTGACTGAGCATGCAGGGTGATCGGTCTGTCTATTACAGGCCAGCAAAGTTGCTTACAGTGAGTGTTTTGATTGGGGAAATAGTAACTGAAATTAGACTTCACTAGTGTTTTGTGGATGAGAAGCCTTATCTGCTCCTGATGCCACAGCTGTGCCTCCTGCCTCGCCAGTCAGAAATGAAGAGGTTCCAGGGTAGTGCACTCCTAAATAGTACTCAAGAGAAATGCCAATTTATGTAGTTATTTTTAATTCCTCTGTTTAGGCAGCAAGCAAATTGCCTCTTGTGTAGTGAATGTTTGAGATGTCTATGCTCTCATCCTGGAGATTAAACAGATTTAGGGAGCAAGGCCTCAGTGGCAGACAGTGAGTGAATAAGCTGAATGTTCAGGCCAGGGCTGTTTTATGAGAGGGACTGCAGGGCCTCAGTGGATGTGGTTGTGCCCAGAGCAGGAAAGACTTTTGCACCACAATCTGTAATTTAGACTCTGTGGTCTTGGATATGCACAGATAAATATTAAAGGAGGGGAAGCCCAACTCAGTGAAAGTTCAGACTGCGGCAGGACTGTCTGGCAGCCACACTGACTCACTCTGGCTTCAGCTAGCGTCTGTGAATAACAACAGTGCGTTTGTCAAATAAGTGTGCTTTTGCTCTACCTCTCTTGCCAATATGCAGGAATTGAGGAATGAATAAGATATTCAGACCTGGTTGAGGAGAAGGAATCTATCAACAGACAAAGTCCGAAATGGCCATGTGTATCATAGGCCTACTGTGTACCTTTACTAGACCAGTGAGTTTCACTCTATTCCACAGATTACGGTATCACTTTTTATTCCACCCCCATTTCCTCCATAAGCAGCTGAATATTGTTTATGTAAAATTGCTTTTCACATGCATACATGGCCCCCAGAGATTTACTACATTTGTGACAAAGGACTTTTCCATTTGTGCGTGTTTATGAACATTTATCTTGGCAGTTGTATGTAAAAGATAGAATTGTGTGTCTGTATGAAGAACAAAAAAATACATTTTGAGTTTGGAGAATTGTGGAATGTTGAAGGAAGCAGGATAATCCCCCCCTTTTCCCTAAAATCCAGAAAGTCCAGTCAGTATGGAAAACAAAATGTGTTTTTATCGGAGCTTGGCTACACTGGCTGCTCAAAGTGTCTCAGCTGCCAAATATGCATGAAAATGTCACTGTTTATTAGGGGGCAGTCTACTGAGTGTATGAGCGAAACCACAGAGGGAGCGAAGGTCAGGCCAGCCAGACAGCAGTCCTGGTTTCGATTGCATACTCCTCATCCTCTCTCCTCTTGTCCTTCTCAAAACCCATTGGAGGAGAAGACGAGTAGAAGACATTGAGATCTTCTCCTGGTTCTGAACATGAGGTAACCATAGTGCAGGCAGGGCCAGGGCCAGAGCCAGGCAGACAACTGCACTAGCAGCACTCCCAAAACACCCCTGAAAAATAGAATGGCAAAAAAACACTCTGTTTACATGTCGCTTAGGAGTGCATTTCAAACTACTTTTGGATTATGATTGGATTTTAAGGCTCGTATGAATGTCTTATTTTTGTGTCATCACAAATCAACAGCATTATTCTTAAAAAGCACTTTAACCAGTAAAATGGCTATTTGGCTAGCTTTTGCTACAGCCTATATCAATGAGAGTTAGCATTATAGCAAACTGATACTTCCAAAATTAGTTATTTTGCAAAGATCACAACCAAATATATTCTTAGCGACTGTTTATGCAAGAGTCAAAACGTCATAAGAGTATGAAAACCCTGAAAAGTTTTGTTTAGAAGTCGGCTGTCGAATGGACACAGATCGCGATGGTTTTCTTACCTCCGCCAAGACTCTCATGCATCTGTACGTGACATCAGTGTGTCGTGTACTGGAAAAGGGTCTATAGATGTTACCTTTGGAAATTGCCATCCTACAGAAGACGGGCTTATATGTTGCGGGCTACTCACTAACAGCACTAAAGAGGTATCTTAGACAGGAAGAAAACATGAAACACGAAGGCATCTGGTTTTTATTCTCACTCCTAGGATAGATGATTTCCCCTTCAAGAAGACAATAGATTTGTCCTTGCACTACACGTGCCCTTAGTTAATGGGGAAGATGAGTTGTTTGATTCATTCTTACTGTTTAAGCCTGCCTTTCAGCCCTGTATGCGGCTAAAAGTTGGCTTGGCCCTGTAGTTTTATTCCTCATATTTTCCATGAGCCAATTTGAAATTTCATCTTATCCCATGTGTGATTAATCATCTTTTGTTGCAACCTTTACATTTTTCTTGCTACATAATCATGTTTGATTGTCTGTTCTGTCCTTTTTATAGTGTTCTGTGCAGCTGGTCCAAAAATAATAGTATTAATGGTATTATAAGCAATTTGACGTCACTTTTTAGAATGCAGAGCTATTCATGACCTTTTTTGCCTCTTCGCCTTTGGACAAGTAGGACTGATTTTTATAAAATTTGAACCAAAAGCGTAAGTCACTTAAAATAAATAAATGGTCTTTAACACCATTTTACATCATTGTATGACTTTGCAAAAGAAAATGCATTACTATATTTTTAACCATAGAGAATCAGACACAAATGTTGGCTACACTCTATTGGCTATTCATATTCAAGCCTGTCTCAAATGGTTGGCCACCTTTTGGTAGCCTATAAAATATTGCAACATTACAATTACAACCAAATACTTTTTATGTCTTTATAAAATAATTCCCTCCAGGGCTGGTAATTAAGGGCACATTTTTATCACTGGGACGATCTATGTCTACGTTTCAAAACAGACACTGGGACAGTTCTGGGATGACACATCCAAAATCCATACAACCACTGACTGCACTTAAAAAAGCAGAGGCTGATCAGACCATTTTTAGATTAAAATGTTAACTTTTTTATTTCTTCATATTATAAGCTCATCAATGCGCACATGGCTGTTTGGTTACGTGCGAATGTTCCAAAATGCAATTAGCGGAAAACCACCGGGAAAACACTGTTCTCAAAATATGTTGGAAATGAAGAAAGCATTGAAATTGTGTAACCATAATCTGTAATAATAAGGCTTTTGTTACATTCACAGAGATTTTATGTTAAACAATTCGCCACTCAATTCCGTGACAGCCTACAATTTGTTTGATAGTCTGCATTAGGAAAATGAGGGAAGAGGGACCATCTCATATCATTATTCATTGAGCCAGTGTTTGGTATGCATTAGTCATTTGAGAGTGAGGTGTTACCAGTGTTTATACTGTGATTAGCAGTCCAACATAAGCAGCACGTGTTTCTCACCCTCATAACTCTTGGTTCAGAACCAATACTGCATGTTTGACCAATTCCCTTATGTTAACTGTTATTTGGTCCTATTTCAGAATCAGAGCTGAAGAGGGCTCTAAAGGGTTTGGACCTAGCCTTGGAAATGGTCAGTAAGTCTATAGGCCTAGTCTGTGTCTGTGCCCCCATGATGTGTTGTTAAAGAGTGAGGACATCCCAGCCTTTTTGTTCCTGTCTGCTTTTAAACAGGGCGGCATATTTCTGTCCTTAACAGCTCAGCCAAAATATATTTTCAGCACGTACCTGAAAAAGAACACTGTAACCACAGTGAGCCGGCTGTGGTGTCCGGTTGCTCTTGTTTTGCTCCTCTTTTTGCTAACTGGACAACAAACATGTCTGACTCCTACAGCTTTACAATTCTTTCCTTCACTTATGTAAATGTGAACCTTATTGTTTATATGAATTGCCCGTTGCACAGGGTCTGGGACGGTGCCATCATGATGTGGAAAATCTGCTACACTATTAAGTTGAAGGAGAAGAGCGAACTTTGTTTCCAGTTGTAAGCATTGCTTGTTGTGCTTTACAACTACAGTGCTAGGCCTTGACTCTCAGAGTAGACTGTGTTATAAAATCAAACTGAGATTCCCAAATATGGTAGAAAGTTATTTGCTTGGGTAACATTGCACTGTAGACTGGTATTGTGTGGAAAATGAGAGGATGTGTTATCAAGCAGCACAGCAGAACATGGCTTTGATATAGAGACATTTTTTATTTCATCCTGCCACAACTTGAGCTGTTTTTTTCTTGTTGTACAATGTTAGCCTGTCAAATGTTTTCCATAATGTTCTAGTGATATGAACCAGTTGAAATTTAACTATTAAATAGACAGTGCTCTTCAGTGACTCACTGTAATGCAGCCTTTATCCAGCCTTGAACTGTTTTTGGGTTATAGCCCTTCACAATATACTTTCTTACAAGTTGTTTTTGTGGGTAATAATGTCATGTTCTTAAGCTGGGTTTTCCTCAAACAAGAGCATCTTTAAGCAGTAAATTGATGCAATACCTGTGACTCTATTTAGGACTGATTTAAGAGGACTCTGAGGGTTATCAAAGATGTAATTGTTTTTAAGGAGAATTTTAAACAACCGAGTCTCTGAAGCTAACATCACTTAAGTAACTGTCTGAGTAATGAAAAACAAGGAATGCCAAGGCCATGTGCTTTGAGAACTAGTGTTCTTAGAAAACAATGATGAATGATCAAGGCTCCCACTAATTTAATCTTGTCAGGGGTGTGATTTTTTTGTTGTTGTTGTTGATATTATAGGGAATTCCTGCTTTTCTGCCGTGTCTCTCTTCATTAATCATTGACCTTGACCAATCCCCAAACCAGTAGGCTAGTGTTCTTGATTTTCTATGTTGTCCTGATCACAACCTTTGAATGTTGTGTTCTCTCTAGGTGCTGGGTCGTTGCTTCCTAACAGTGATGCAGGTGCACTTCCAGTTCCTATCCCAGGCCCTGCAGAAGGTGCAGCCTGTGGCCCAGTCGTGCCTGGCGGAGGCCCTCGCCCAGGTCCAGGAGCGACGCAGCAATGTCCTCTCCCAGAGCTCCTGTCCTGGGCCCCTGACTGAGCTGGAGGAGGCTTCACGATCATGGAAGGGTGCAGCCGAGGTATTTGGACATGGAGGCCAGGACTCACAAAGGAGCTTCCTGGTGTGACTAGCTGGTGGAAATAGGCTGTGTTCAAAACGTGACAAGCTGACTGTTATACATTCCTATGAAATGCAGTCCGCTACCATTCCAGCCTCAATTTCCACTTATTTCCTGTTGAGAAGTTTGTATATACAGTATATGAGCCTGTATTGATAGTTTTCCCTCCTCCACTTTAAGATAGGCCTACACATCTCCAAACAAACCCTAGCTAACTGAAATGGAGGCTGTTTTGTGAGAGGAGCTAGCTGGCTAATCCCGTAGCTAGTAACAGCCCCTCCCGGCACATTTTGGAGCTTTGCTCTACATTGGAGCCAGAATGGAGAATCGTGAGTGGTCTGATTGATCTGTTAAGCCCTGGCATGTGGGGTGTTAGCCCTGGAGGGAACGGGGCTGGATATCCTGCTGGAATGTGCTGCTGCAATATGGCCGGGCTGGGCCAGGCCGGGCCTCACTGCACTGTTGGGCAGTTTCCATAGAGGGAGGCGGTCGGTCTCCCCTCTATAGAAGCAGTTATTCACAAATCTAGGCCCAACACTGTTCTGAAATGTACAATCTACCAGATGTGTAACCAAGTCACTAATATTGTAGTCACAAGCCAGTCTAAAGTCAAGGTCCGACTCTGAAATAGTCACAAGTAGAACGGGTCGCGTCTCAAATCAAGTCCAAGTTGTGCGTTCTAAGTGCGAGGCGAGTCAAGTAAAAATATGTAATCTATACATGCAATGACTTGTTCAAATACGAATATGTCTGTTAGAGGCTACCAGAGAGCCCTTTTCATTAGTTTGTTTACAACACACTTTGATTATATAATAATTAATTTGAACAAATTCCAAATGCAAGCTTCATAAATAAATGACACATTTCAAGCAATTTTGACATGGCCAAAAGACCAGTATGACATACCGAAAGACCAGTACGCCTATGCTCGTAATTAAAGCCTTCAAAGTAAACAGTTAAATTGTTTGGTGATCAAGGATATTTATGGAAATCCGCTCTCCATACAGTTTGACATTTGCACTGCACCCAATCCTATAGCGCTACAGCAAATCGTTAATCTGTTTGTTGGCTCGTTGGTTCTCAAACTTTTTGACCCGCAACCCCCAAAAAGCAGTGGTTCAAAGCTCGTGACCCCACGCATGTACATGCACGCACAATTTCTGCTCCAATGTAGCCTGTCATTACAGCCATAAACGGTGATGCCGTTTCAAACGCAACATATAGAATAAGCTGTGTTTTACACATTTTGCATTTGTAGCTGAAAGTCATTGTTAGCAGCCAATATCAACTAGGTATGGATGTCATGTCACTTCTCTAGAGTCCAGAGCAGAATCATACTGCCGACCTGTATGCTGCGGGGGTTGCAGGATTGGATGGAAAGCATGGTCTGTCTGCACTGCACGCTATCACTTTGGAGAGCCGCCTACGGTATTGCACTAAATTGCTCGTTGCCAACTGTCAAGTAAACTACCCTTTTCTTCCTCACAAATACCGTAATTAATTGGCCAGAATGTTGTCTTCATCCCATAATATTGAACGTAGTACAACGTTACAGCCATCTTTTAAACATGTAGCCACCCAAACTAGGCCTATCTGAAATATGAAAATGATCAATGAAAATCTCCATGTCGCCTGTTCTTGTTCTGTCAAATATGCCTCTGTAGTAGATTTCTAAACTGTTTTATCTGGATAATACAAACATAGGCCTACTCTGTTTTTGTCTGGTCATCAATCAATATGTGCAACTTTTTGGTTCTGAAGCACAGATTAGATATTTTTGAGATGACAATTTAGTGCAATACCATAGGCCTATATTAGAAATCAGATGAAATGGGTGAAGGTATATAAAATCTAAATGGTATGATATTTGTATTTTTCCCATTAAGTTTCACACTTGTGACCCCCTCCGGCTAGATAATTTCAAGTAATCGGTCAAGTCCCAAGTCATCAAATTTGTGACTCGAGTCAGACTCGAGGTCAAGCCATGACTCGAGTACACACTTTTTATTTATTTTTACAATCTACTGTGTACTTGGTGGTTAGTTACTCCTTTACGTTGAAGATGTTAGCTAGCTACTTACCATTCCCTTACAATACAACACTGACACATTTTCTCATGCATATTGTGTACGTTGCTGTAATGCAGATTAGCTGTACAAAGCAGATGCAGGGTGTGTAAGGGTTGTACTAGGGTATGTGATGCTGTGTGTAAACTGCTATGTGACCTGAGACTGTGCTGTGTTCCAGGCCACAGGACGTCTGAGGGAGAGGGGACGTGACGGCTGCCTGGCAGGCATCCAGGTCCAGCAGCTCTTCTGCTCCAACAACCCCAACATCCCTGATCACCATCTGAAGGAGCTCAACATGAAGATCGACAATGCCTTACAGGTAGATGGCGCACGCGGCAGGACCACCACAGCCGTGGTCAATGTCTGAAATGACACCCTATTCTCCAATATAGGCTTGTGCACTGCATTTGACCAGAGCCTTATTCCTGGTCATTTCCCCTGTAATGTGCAATATTTTTAATCAGGGCTCTGGTCAATAGTATTGCACTATATATGAAATAGGGTTCCATTTCTGACTGGGTCAATAGTGCCCTACAGCACAAGGGCTGCTTCAAATCAATGTGTTGATGGCTTGGATATGAAAGGACTGGATGAAGCAATTGCCTGCATGACTTACATGTTTATACAAATTATTTTGTATTTTCTTTCGCCAGGCTTATAAAGCAGCACTAGAAAGTATGGGCCACAGTGAATATGCACTGAAGGCTGGCTTTCACCTCAATCCCAAATCTGTGGAGGCAGCTTTACAGGTATGTTTACTCTAAGCACAGGACGTATTACAGCTCATTAGGAATGGTAAAGCCTTGTATTATAGTGGCTGTAGTAAGGGAAAAACCCGGTCTCAAACCTATCTGTCTCTCGCTCTACTATGTAGGGTTGCTGCAGTGAGGCAGAGGCCCAGCAGGCTGGCAGGATGCAGACCATCTCCCAGCCCATTCAGTGTGAGCTGCCCACCATCCCTGTGCAGATTGGTGCCCACTTCCTCAAAGGAGTGTCCTTCAACGAGTCGGCGGCTGACAACCTCAAACTGAAAACGGTATGCCCTGCGGTCTGTTATGGAGGACTTGACGTTATAGAATGTTCAGATATTGCATAGAACATATATGATAGTCTGTCATGTTAAATTGGGAGTCATCAGCTCAGGAGTCGTATTCAGTTCTTTTTAATACATTTCTATCTGCAACATTGTGAGTACACCCCTGGCATTGGCTCGCTCTCAACCTGGCGCTAGGCTACTGTGATGGGTGGTTTCCTAAGTCTTTCATAGTCTGACCTTGCTGACCAGAATGGATCACTCTGCTCTCTAGGAAGTGAGAGCCGCTTAGACGGTCATTTCAACCACTGATGACTTACGTGGGTTGTGAGTCTTGTATTTGGCAAGGCTTTAATGTTTTGATGTGGATGTCTTAACACTTATTCCATTGTACATTTGATGCCTTGGGTCTGGATAGAATCAGCATCTGCGTCATTAGTTTACAGATGGATTCTCCCCCAGTCTGTGGGACAAAACTAACTTGTGTGATAATTGCACACACTATCTATCTGTCAGTTATCTGACTCACCATTTACCGAATTCAGAAATAAACAGCACATTCATCATCAGGACCCTTTAAACTAGAGAGCCTAGACACTTTAACAAGAGGGGACTTAGTCCCTGGACTTTGTAGTTGTTACTGTTTCCTGTTCTGGTGTATGTTCGTGTTTTAGAAGAGATGAATAGGACCCACACTCAATATTGCTCCACCATGCCTTTATTTGGCAAAAAAAAAATTTTAAAATCCGAAGTGGATCTTTGTCAGATCCACATCAGTGCCTTGCAGAAGAAGTCTTGTTTTCACACCGGCCACCCTGTTTTGTATCCTCAGCACACCATGTTGCAGCTCATTAAAGAGGCAGTGGGGCAGAACGGAGTGACTCCCCGGGACGACTCCCCCGTCACTGAGGTCCTCAACCAGGTCTGCCCTTCCAGCTGGAGAATGGCCTGCAAGACCGCCGTCCAGTTACTGTTCGCTCAGGCGGGACTGGTGAGTACAAAGCACTTAAGATGTCAACAAGGGCAGCAAATGCACCCAGATTAAAATACTTGTCTCATTAGATGTCAACAAACTGTTGTCTCAACTTAAATTGGCTGATGGATTGTTTTGATTTAGCAGTACGGCCATGTGGTTCAACCAACTTCACTTATTTTATGAAAAGGTAAAGGAATATTTAATTCGATAGAGGTCCCTGCCTTGGGCAGATTCACTATAACTCTACAGTCTCTGCTTAGTGAAGCCTCTACATTATAGCTCTGGGCCAGGCTGCAAGTTGTAGTCTATTGTAACCTAGAGCCCCTTTGTTTGGGAGGTGTGTAATCAAGATGATGGGAAGGTATGTTGGGTTCCTTTGAACGGCCAAGAGGTGTAAACAAACTCATTGTAGACACAGTGAAGCCAACATTCCTGCAGCATCTGGGTAAAGGATGGGGTCATCTGGTTGGGTCTTCAAACAGATCTCTGGCTGTTCACTTTGAAACGAGTCTCTCCCAGCCAACAGAGAGAAAGTAGCAGTCCTCCTACTCTACTTTATTTCCTCTGTGTGGTCTGTAATATTTAGTGCGTCAGGCCTGGGGAGTGTTCTTATCCACCCAACAGCAGCGCTGAGTGTAAAACAAACCCTGGTGGTGGATGGGAGCTTTACATGAACTCCTTATCTGGTTATGAGCTCTGAAGAACAGACCACCTTCTCTTAACATTACTTATAGAGCGGATCTGCCAGACAGTGAAAATGGATTTGTTATTTCTGGGATGTTAATTTTCAAGTTCTCAACAACTAAATTCGCCAATTCTCCTTTTTTGGAGCCTATGCTGCTGCATCTCGCTCTCATTTTTCTCTCTCTCTGCCTGTGACCTTGTGAGTCTGGGACCTGGTGGGTGTGGTGGTATGTTTCTCACAGGCCTGGACTCAGCCCTCTGACTGCCCAGAGGTCCTGAGGATACACCTGCAATATAAATGACAATAGGCTGACTTCCTGCGAGACAGGAAGGAGGGTCCTCCCTCCCCATGACCCAGTTGCATTTGCCTCTTTTTCAAAGAACTACTGGAAAATATTGGGCTGGATACCTGAAAGCGTGGATATTTGTTGTTCACCCAAAGTAGCTTACATTGCCTTTGCCCACATGCTCTGACTATGGGCAGAGTTAGTACTAGATCTTATTTCATTATATCCATTTTCTATTTTAGAGGAGACTGGTGTGTTATTGTGGACAGATTGGTACTCTATCTGCTTTGCCTACAGTCAGAGTCCAGATAAAAAAGGGCCAATATAATGCTGTAGAATTGCTTGCACAAGCGTAACTGGCTATGAGGGATTGCATTCTATTAGAAGCTGTGCTGATGCAGCTCTCTGAATGACTGTGTGGACAGGTGGTTGTTGACACTGCTCAGATGGAGAACAAGGAAGCCTATGCTCCACAGATTGCTCTGGAGGGCTCCAGAGTTGTGGTACAAGTACCCTCCACATGGTGAGTAGGATTATTCATATTTGTCTCTTCTGCCCTCTGTGGAAAAACAATCTGCTTGCTTTACATGTCCAAAAAATAATTTGGCTAATAAATAAATTTAGCTTGCTTTAGTAGCTTTATCTTAGCAAGGGAATTCCAAGTGTTCAGAACCCTTAGTCATACAATTGGCTAAATCGGCAAACTACATACTTTCTATCCACATAAGCCAACACTGGACTCAATCAACTATCACATTTGGACAGTAAAGTGAAGTATTAACAGACCTTCTATAAATATATTTGTGTTATGTTGGACATGCCAGTTGTGCTGTGTCCTGACTGTCCTGTGTGTAGGTGCCTGAAAGAGGACCCAGCCACCATGTCTCTGTTGCAGCGGAGTCTGGACCCAGAGAAGACCCTCGGCCTTGTGGATGTGCTATATACTGCCGTCTTTGACATCAATAGGTGGAAGGAGTGCAAGTGAGTGGATGTGTATTGTCCAAGGCATTTTCACATTTGCATTTTTAATTCCGAGAAAGAATCAACCTGCTGTGTGTTTGCATTGGTTGACAGAGGTGTAGCTCTCATTCTCAAGCTTCAGTTTACATTTGCCCTGAAAGAAAATCTTGAAAAAGCTAGCTAGCTATTGTAATTTTCCATGCCATTGAATGCTTATTATCTTCTCCCTCCACAGAGAACAGGCCTTGCCCACCATTCAGATGCAGTTACAGCGGGAGAGCCCTGACTACGGGATGCAGGTAGACCTGCCTCCTGGAAATGGCTCCAAAGCCTACAGTGGCCTGCCCAAAACTATCTCCAAGCTAACTTCCAAATTCACAAAGAAGGCCTCTTCCAGCTCTGTGTCCAGTGGTGGTGGGGGCAGCTACTCCATTCCCAGCACCCCGTCCCATAGCATGCTCTCTAGCAGCAGCTCTGAAGACAAGCAGTTCAAGAGCCTGGGCCACGCAGTAGACGGGAGACTGCAGAGCATCTTACAGCTGGGCAACCTGTCCAGCAACCCAGACCCCACCCAGCCCCAGAACGGTTCAGTGTGTGACGACCAGGGCATGAACCTCCCCACGGACCAGGAGATGCAGGACGTCATTGACTTTCTCTCAGGTTTCAACATGGGCAAGTCCCAGCAAGCCTCCCCACTGGTCAAAAGGAGGAACTCTGTAGCGTCTGCCAACGCCGCCGAGCTGAAGCCCCCGAGCGGAGTCACCGACCGAACCCCCATCTCCCAAGCGGTCTCCCACAGTTCACTGCAGCCCCCTACCCAGAGTATGCCGCAGCAACAACAACAACAACAGCAGCAGCAGCCACCACCACCACAGCAGCCCTCCCAGCAGGCACTGCAGTACTACCAACACCTCCTCCAACCTATTGGTCAGCAGCAGCATGCTCCACCTCAGCTGCCCTCCCAACAGCCTCCACCCCAGGCTCTTCCCCAGCAGAGAATGTCAAGCAAGTGGCTGAGTGGTTCCAGCCAGCAGCAGCCTCCTCCCCAGGGCCCCCCTCCCCCAGCAGGGCTCTCCCCCCTTGGGCCCATTGGCCAGTGGGGCTCACCTGGCCTCCCAGACCTGAGCTCGGACCTGTACAGCCTGGGGCTGGTCAGCACCTACATGGACAGTGTCATGTCTGAGATGCTGGGGCAGAAGCCACAAGGTCCTCGCAACAACACCTGGCCTAACAGGGACCAGAACGAGGGAGTGTTTGGGGTGCTGGGAGACACTTTGCCCTTTGACCCTGCAGGTGAGTAATTTTTCTAATGTGGGTGGTGTTCAGTAGGGAGTTAACATTTTGGAACAGAGTGAAACGGGGAGGTACTACAGTGTTCCTCACTGAACATAACCTAGGTGGTTGATAATAACACTTCAGAGCAGTGTGTGACCTGCATATTGTCATGTTGAAGGATGCAGTCAACTACAAAGGCTCCATATAATAACAATGAAAGTTGGCTCCTTCCTGCACACTGTTGGTCAAAGTGTAGCCAGGGTGAGATCCAGTGTCTTGACCTCCGATAAAGAAAAGTAGCCTCCTTTAGGACAGTGTTATTCCCCCTCCCTCCCCATTATCAATAGGTTGTCTGGGTTGTGGTGGTGAGGCAGGCAGCTCACAGCCTCCAGGGATTCCATGGTAGGAGAGAACTGTGTCAGCAGTGTGGCTTGGAGCTGTGTTGACTGGGCTGTTTCATAAAAGACTGAGAAGGAAAAATGAGACACTACTGTTTAGCACTGCAGTCATTATGCCTGGAAAGGATAGGTTGCTTTTGATTTCTTGGGGTTTTGTGGTTTGGAGATGTGCTTACATAATCTCATTGTAACCATTTAAAGCCATTTTGGGGTGTGATACTTCTCTGACAGAAAAGTATATGATCTAGTTTCTGTGATTTCCATATGATTTCCTGAATGAATAGTGGCCATTATCTGGTGCAACCTGAGGAGGAAGTGAAAATCCTTCATAGCCACATCTCTCATTCAGATACATTTTCAAAAACCCTGAACTACAGGACCTTACTAGAATCTCTCCAAATGCACTGTAAATGTAGGTTGTTGTCTGACAGTGAGTCCCCCCCCCCCCAGCATTTCTGATTTGTCATTTTAAATGATATGCTGAATTTACAATGTGTCAGTTGCTGTTTTTACAGTGCAGCAGACTCTTTTTGAGTGGAGGCCATTGTGTTCAGCTGACTTACGGCTATTGTGCTTTTTCTGCTATGGTAGACAGTCTGGCTGAATGGTTTGAGCTGTGGAGTGCGAACACAGAGAAAAGCTGAGGATGTCAAACTGAACTGTTTTTTTTGTGGGGGTTTTCTCCCTTTCATATGCAGTTGGCTCTGACCCCGAGTTTGCGCGTTACGTTGCCGGAGTCAGCCAGGCCATGCAGCAGAAACGGCAGGTGCAGCAAATCCGTCGACCCAGCAACACCCGCGGCAACTGGCCCGTCTCTGATGAGCAGCACAGGACCTGGTCCCACCCAGAGTACTACAGCGAGGCGTACGTTCCCCATTCATAATCAATACCTAACATCTCTGTATATGACATAGGGCTCTATATAGTCTGCCCAAAGTAGTACTACATAGTTCATTCAAGGCTCTATACACCACTCCATCTCACATGACACATGCCTACTAGTACAATTTATTCACACCTCTATGTATATAACATCTCTCTGTAAAGTATGCCAATCAATCTTACATGCCTCTTAGTGATGTTCGATTTGTAGAATGGATGTTCAGTGTTTCAAGTAGTTCTGAGAATGCCACTTATGTGAAACAGGGAGGCGGTCAACAGCAGCTGGTCAGCCAATCAGGGAGACTCTGCCAGCTCCAGTGATGAGACGTCCTCAGCCAATGGGGACAGCTTATTCTCCATGTTCTCTGGACCTGATCTTGTTGCTGCCGTCAAACAAAGAAGGTACAACTGAGTCACCATAGTGTATTACTGTTCTTTTGGTTTCCCTACAACCTGTTTTGTTATTCATGAAGTGAACTATTGATATTGTGCTGTAGAGCTTCATGTCTCCTCTTCTGCCTGTAGAAAACACAGCTGTGGTGAGCAGGAGGTGTGTACCCTTCCCTCTCCTCCCCTCCATCACTTGGGAGATGATAATAACCAGGTAAGGAAAGTGTGTACTTAGGAGTCTGTGTGCAGCACAGTAATTGTTTTTATTTATTCTTGCTAAAGATCTTGTATTGATCAACTCCCATTTCCATCCATTCTATTCCACAGGAAAGCAAAACTAAAACTTGGCCTCCAAAGGCCCCATGGCAGCACTCTGCTCACACTCAACACAACACCATGCCCAATCCAAGCTCTTCCCTGTACCAGATGAACATCCCTTCCAGCCAATGGAGTGATTCCATGCAGATGTTACAGTCTCCGGTGTGGTCCACTGCCAGTGACTGCCCTCCCTCCACCGGGATCTCCTCTGGCTTCTCTCACTACACCCAGCAGCAGCAGCAACAGCAGCACAAACCCATCAGCAAGGGCTTTAAATCCTTCCCCATCAAACATGAGCACAGGCCCTCTTACCTTAACCAGTACTGATACAGACCAAACAAATGAGTCCATTGGCATGATAGAGTAGCTGTATTTCTGAAGCAAGTTCCGCTGCGACCATTATTAATGTTGCCCTTTTGGAATAACCATTAAATTGAAAACATTAGTCTAAGTATTTGTTTTAAGGCAAAATTGCATTGTTCATACTGGCTTAATATTTTGTATGTATTTTTCCATTTCAAATGCCCCCTATTTGAAAGACATTCTAAACTGCCATGTAAAAGTTGTAAGCAATGCATGTCATGCTGGCAGCAGTTAGTCTGCCTGATACATTTTATACTGTGTTTCCTCAGACAAGAGCTTGAGACATGCATGGCCATCATCCACTTTTCTTCTCCTTCTGAAAATGTGTAAGGGATAAGATTTTAGGGGGTGGGCTCTAAACGAGGCACTCCAGTTTTCCCCATAATTATATACTGTACATAGCTGTAACTGCCAAATCTCATGTAAAATGACTGATTACAGCTAACATCTACTGTTCCATAGCTTGTAAATTACTGAAGTTGAAATATAAATAATAATTTACTACTTTTTATTAAGAGGCTTTGAGCAGGCTCAGCATACATAAATCATTGCAGAGGTGTAATTGAAAAAAATATAGCAGTAACTGTGCCATGTTGGTATTAATAGCACTTTCACAATATTATTTTCCAACCAAAGCGTTGTTCAGAAGATAAATGGTGCTGAGAGAAGTAAGAATATTATATTGATCATTAATAAAGTTAAGAGCCCTGTGATAGTCTGATCAAAAAGCGCATTCATTTCCTTTTCTTTCCCTGATTTGGCAGTTCGCTTCAAAATGACAACCTAATGTTTGCTCCTTTTAAAATACAATATTTTCTTGTACAAATATTGACAGTATTAATCTTATTTTTGTATTTTCTTACATGTTATATACCATATTTACAACTACCCCCCCAAGATGTGAAGGCACATTAATTTCTTTAGTACAGAGTTTAACTACACCATATATCTAAAGGTTACCAAATATGCCATGAAACACTAAAACATTGTGAGTAGGGTATTTTTTAGCCATGTTTCTATGGCTACGGGCTGTATTTAAAATGCCCAGAATGTTACATTTTTGATGTTTGCGGATGCCAATGTTGCCTGTATTTATGAAATGACACCATGTTTTCTGAAAACTAACATACTTACCATGTTTACACAGATTTGTTTGCTGTATATACATAAATATATCTTTTTATAGTTCTGTGCTTTGCACAATCAAAATATAGGGTGTGTTGCTTTGTCTGTTCCCCTTTTGCTGCCTTTTTTTTAACATCTTTATAGACCTTGGACTGTAACCATTAGCATCTTTCCGCTGTGTCAAAATGGTTTACTAGTGGCATCTACAAAAAAAAGAATGTTACCCTGACAGAAGGTATGAAGGGGGACTGCTTGGCTTATGTTGCTTATTGTTCTCTTGAGCTGGCAACTGAATCTTCCCAAGTGTACCAGCAATGCAACAACAAAAAAATAATAAAAACGACTAGCAATTGAATGTTGGTATTTTCTATGACTTCATGCTGTCACAAATTACAGTATGATCCTTTGAGGGGTGACAGGCTGTTGCAGTTCAGTGAAATCCTTTGTCAGCATAATAGCCATTGTCCGAGGCTACCCGTAGTAGTGTATTTCAAACTTAAAAATTCTGGGACCTAATGCTGGTGGTGATTTGTTCACGAACTGACCTGTTGGGAGTAATGATATTCGGCGACAGCTCAGTATGCCCAAACTACACTGCTCAAAAAAATTAAGGGAACACTAAAATAACACATCCTAGATCTGAATGAATGAAATATTCTTATTAAATACTTTTTTCTTTAAATAGTTGAATGTGCTGACAACAATCACACATTATGAATGGAAATTTAATTTATCAACCCATGCAGGTCTGGATTTGGAGTCACACTCAAAATCAAAGTGGAATACCACACTACAGGCTGATCCAACTTTGATGTAATGTCCTTAAAACAAGTCAAAATGAGGCTCAGTAGTGTGTGTTCTCCACATGCCTGTATGACCTCCCTACAACGCCTGGGCATGCTCCTGATGAGGTGGCAGATGGTCTCCTGAGGAATCTCCTCCCAGACCTGGACTAAAGCATCCGCCAACTCCTGGACAGTCTGGTGCAACGTGGCGTTGGTGGATGGAGCGAGACATGATGTCCCAGATGTGCTCAATTGGATTCAGGTCTGGGGAATGGGCGGGCCAGTCCATAGCATCAATGCCTTCCTCTTGCAGGAACTGCTGACACACTCCAGCCACATGAGGTCATGCATTGTCTTGCTGTAGGAGGAACCCTTGGCCAACCGCACCAGCATATGGTCTCACAAGGGGTCTGAGGATCTCATCTCGGTACCTAATGGCAGTCAGGCTACCTCTGGCGAGCACATGGAGGGCTGTGTGGGCCCCCCAAAGAAATGCCACCCCACACCATGACTGACCCACTGCCAAACCGGTCATGCTGGAGGATGTTGCAGGCAGCAGAACGTTCTCCACAGCGTCTCCAGACTGTCACATGTGCTCAGTGTGAACCTGCTTTCATCTGTGAAGAGCACAGGGCGCCAGTGGCGAATTTGCCAATCTTGGTGTTCTCTGGCAAATGCCAAACGTCCTGCACGGTGTTGGGCTGTAAGCACAACCCCCACCTGTGGACATCGGACCCTCATACCACCCTCATGGAGTCTGTTTCTGACCGTTTGAGCAGACACATGCACATTTGTGGCCTGCTGGAGGTCATTTTGCAGGGCTCTGGCAGTGCTCATCCTTGCACAAAGGCGGAGGTAGAGGTCCTGCTGCTGGGTTGTAGCCCCCCTACGGCCTCCTCCACGTCTCCTGATGTACTGGCCTGTCTCCTGGTAGCGCCTCCATGCTCTGGACACCACTGACAGACACAGCAAATCTTCTTGCCACATCTCGCATTGATGTGCCATCCTGGATGAGCTGCACTACCTGAGTCACTTGTGTGGGTTGTAGACTCCGTTTCATGCTACCACTAGAGTGAAAGCACCGCCAGCATTCAAAAGTGACCAAAACATCAGCCAGGAAGCATAGGAACTGAGAAGTGGACTGTGGTCCCCACTTGCAGAACCACTCCTTTATTGGGGGTGTCTTGCTAAATGCCTATAATTTCCACCTGTTGTCTATTCCATTTGCACAACAGCATGTGAAATGTATTGTCAATCAGTGTTGCTTTCTAAGTGGACAGTTTGATTTCACAGAAGTGTGATTTACTTGGAGTTACATTGTGTTGTATAAGTGTACCCTTTATTTTTTGGAGCAGTGTATGTTACTTTACAGCACTAGGTCAGGAAAGAACTCCTGGGCAGAAAAAAAGAGCAAACTTTATTTTCAATAACAAAAGATGTGAATCAATTCAGAGGAAATTATTACCCATTTTGTATGATGGCTTTATATCTATTCTGGGCTGTCAATGTTGGTGCCTCTCCATTGGTGGGGATCTGAAAATTGGAATCTGAGTCCATTTGCAACCCGTTAACATCGACAAACAATTGAAACAGTCAAACAGTGAATGCATTTTCATTGAAGGACAAAACATACATGTTTGGCTGGCGTCTGCTATGGTTCCCAGGTAAACAATATTGCGGTGCAAGATTTGATGATATCTGGTGGAGAAAAGTTGTTTACAGTATGTTAACACGGCAGGGTGGCCAACCCTATTCCTCAACGGGATTTTGTTCCAGCCCTACCATAATTATTTACTCATCAGTAACTTCAAATACAACAGGTGTAGACCTTACCCAACAATGCAGGTTAAAAAAATAATAGCAAGGCTATATATACAGGGGGTACAGGTTAATCGAGGTACTATGTGCATGTAGGTAGGGTTAAAGAAACTATGCATAGATAAAACAGCGAGTAGCAAGTCAGTTAAGAACAAAATCTTATTTACAATGATGGACTAACCCGGACAACCCTGGGCCAATAATGGGACTCCCAATCAAGGTCAGCTGTGATATAGCCTGGATTCGAACCAGGGAATGTAGTGACATCTTGCTACGCCACTCTGAATCAGGTGTGTTCGTATAGAGCTGGTTAAAAATATGCAAACCCAGTTGCTCCAGGAGAAGGGTTGACAACTCTAGGGGAAATAAATAGATATGGATGAAGTTGAACTTACTATACATATTCCATTGAAGGTACTCTGATGCACCTTACCAGCTGTTCATTTTCATCCAGCAACTGAAAGTTGGAAAATATTTTAAAAACTGTTACAGCTGGCAACTTGTTTACCAAAGCTACCACCTTGTATGATATGTAGGCCAAAAAGCAAACCAGCAGTACTGCCACGAGGTAAAGTTGGTTTTATATTCAAACATTCGCCAAAAGCCATTTAAAATGGTAAAAATCAATAACTAATTCATTGATTGTCACAGTAACATAGAAATGGTTTATTTTATAAATGTCTAGCATACTTTTACAACCTTTGCTTTGATAGAAACATCTATAAAAACCAAACATTTTCACTGATTATGACAGAAACATCTAACTAGGTATGAGTTATTCTATAAATGTCTGGCATACTTTTACAACCTTTTGATTTTATACATCAAATCTATGAAATGCCATTTAAAGCGGTATAAAACTAAGTCACCGTTTGTTACAGAAACATCAAACTTGGTATGATCTATTCTATACATGTCTAGCATACTTTTTTTAAATTCCAGTTTTTATTTGATAGAGGGCATGTGGTCAAAGTTTCAACAAGTCAGTTATACTTAGACAGGGCCTGGTAAAAAATGCTGCATCTTCAGTCATATTAAATTAGATTACAGGGAAAAAACTATGGGATGAAGGGGTAAGGCCTGACTATCAAAGAAGACAGGTGGATGGATCAAGACAGACATTCCACAGTGGAGATAAGGAAAACTTAGAGTTAACCATAACATACACTACCGTTTAAAAGTTTGGGGTCACTTAGAAATGACCTTGTTTTTTTAAAAGCACAATTTTTGTCCATTAAAATAACATCTTAAGGATCAGAAATACGGTGTAGACATTGTTAATGTAAATGACTGATTTTTAATGCAATCTTTGGAGAATAAAATGGATGACCTACGCGCAAGATTAAACTACCAACGGGACATTCAAAACTGTAATATCTTATGCTTCAGGGAGTTGTGGCTGAACGATGACACTATCAACATACAGCTGGCTGGTTATACGCTGTACCGGCAGTATAGAACAGCGGCGTCTGGTAAAACAAGTGGCAGCGGACTATGTATTTTTGTAAATAACAACTGGTGCACGACATCTAAGGAAGTCTCGAGTTATTGCTCGCCTGAGGTAGAGTATCTTATGATAAGCTGTACAGTTGTGGTGAAAACTTTTGAGAATGACACAAATATTAATTTTCGAAGTCTGCTGCCTCAGTTTGTATGATGGCAATGTGCATATACTCCAGAATGTTATGAAGAGTGATTGATTGCAAAGTCCCTCTTTGCCATACAAATGAACTCAGTCCCCCAAAAACATTTCAGCCCTGCCATAAAAGGACCAGCTGACATCATGTTAGTGATTGTCTCGTTAACACAGGTGTGAGTGTTGACGAGGACAAGGCTGGAGATCACTCTGTCATGCTGATTGAGTTTGAATAACAGACTGGAAGCTTCAAAAGGTGGGGGGTGCTTGGAATCATTGTTCTTCCTCTGTCAACAATGGTTACCTGCAAGGAAAAACGTGCCATCATCATTGCTTTGCACAAAAAGGGATTCACAGTACCTGCCGGGTGGCGCAGTGGTCTAAGACACTGCATCGCTGTGCCACCAGAGACTCTGGGTTCGAGCCCAGGCTCTGTCGCAGCCGGCCGCGACCGGGAGGTCCATGGGGCGACGCAAGATTAAACTACCAGCTGCGCGCTATGACCAGGTCGCCAGGTGCCCGGTGTTTCCTCCGACACATTGGTGCGGCTGGCTCCCGGGTTGGATGCGCGCTGTGTTAAGAAGCCTGGTGTTTTGGAGGAAGCATGGCTTTCAGGTCGTCTCTCCCGAGCTCGTACCTCTGTCATTGCCAACAAAAACTTTTGTTATTGACCAAATACTTATTTTCCACCATAATTTGCAAATAAGTTAATTAAAAATCCTACAATATGATTTTGTCTGTCATAGTTGAAGTGTACCTATGATGAAAATTACAGGCCTCTCTAATCTTTTTAAGTGGGAGAACTTGCACAATTGGTGGCTGACTAAATACTTTTTTGCCCCACTGTATATTAACTTTACTAACCGGTGCCCCCACACATTCTCTGTATCCCCTGTATATAGCCTTGTTATTATTATTTTTTTACTGCATTGTTGGTAAGGGCTTGTAAGTAAGCATTCACTGTATTTGGCGCATGTGACAAATACAATTTTATTTGATTTAAATAATTATCCAAAACGGAATTATCCGAAACGTTTATTGCATGACTACTTAGTAAGTACTGCAGCCAATGTTAATTGGTGATGTATCCCAAAATAATTGATATTAAAGTTTGACAGGATTGTCCATCAGCAAAAAAAAAGTTGTGTAGTGAAAGTTTTCAAAAACATTTACAACCAACCAGAATCAATTGGACACAGTAATAGATAATGCAGCTTTAATATTTTAATACATGTATGATTTCTTAGTGGGTAAACTGAGCATTATGCAAAGTAGTTAAGTCATGTATGTCAAGGGACTATGTTACCATAAATAAATCTTCCAGTAAATATGGACATTTCATTTACATACCTTAAGGGAAGATTTCCTGAACCTGAAGCCTATATGGGTTATGAATGCCGTATGAACCTGTCTTTGGTAACAGTCCATTAGGCCAGTATGAGGTCTACCTGTGTTGATTCTAAGCTTCCTGGACCAACCGGAAGTGGTTAAAATCACCCTAAAAGTGTATATCCATACCCTGCCTACAGTTTGATAGACATAGCGCATTCAACCCTGTGTAAATCAGTCAATTCTTAACGTAAAGACTTAAAACTCAGGATTCTGTAAAAGCATACCCCAGTGAGGATATGTGTTGACGTATAGCTTCCTGTGCCAACCGGAAGTGCCATAATTGGTGTCTCAGGGGCTGTTTCGAGGGGTTAAAAAAGTCAGATCTTTCCAAAACTTCATATGTGTGATTAGGCAACCCCCATGAACTGTAAATCAGTAATTTTCCCCATAACATTTCAAGGGAAAACTAAATCACACACACAGCTTGGAAGTAGGGACCCATTGGGGTGTGTAGAGACATACACTGCCTGCATTAGTTCACCTTGTTGGAACTTTTAAAGAACCGTCAGACCTAGAGTTCCGAAACTTTAGAATCCTGTTCTATACCTCAGGTCGATAGTGCGTGGTGAGTTACGTGGCTCTAGACGGTTCTCGGACCGAGAAACAGCTTCGTACATTTGCAATGACTTGAATTCATTTTTGCATCACGAAAATGGCGACATTTAGAAATGTCCCAGAGTCACAAGACGAGGTGCATTGCGACCGTCTCGGCCCATATAGACAGACCCCAACGTTTCTGTCTGATAGCTCATTCAAGGACCCGTAGCAAGTCATGGAAAAAAGTGGATTTTCAGCACCAATTAGGGTTTTGCTCGGACACCAAATGACCGCTCGAGCCGAAACTTGGGATTCGGGGTCGCCTCAGCTAGGCCTACACATAACATAAGAAATGGACCCGCAGCTAGAACATTCAATTTCACATTTTATAGCATGACAAATTCGTGATGGTACCTGCCCATTGAACCATATTGCAAATGCACAGTGACTTTGCAAAAGTGAGAAAACATAAACAAATGGACATGATGAAATCAACACAACGAGTGATGGAAAGGTACAACTCTCACTGCTCGGCCATCCTGTGTTCATCAGGCCAGTCAATTTTGCATTTTTGAGCATGTCAAATTTCATATGGTAAATGCCCATTGAAACATTTAGCAAATGCACGTGCATTTGCAATATGATTCTATAGTGAAAAAACATCACCAAATGGACATGATGAAATCAACACAACGAGTGATGGAAAGGTACAACTATCACTGCTCGGCCATCCTGTGTTCATCAGGCCAGTCAATTTTGCATTTTTGAGCATGTCAAATTTCATATGGTAAATGCCAATTGAACCATATTGCAAATGCACGTGCACTTACAATATGATTCTATAGTGAAAAAACATCACCAAATGGACATGATGAAATCAACACAACGAGTGATGGAAAGGAACAACTATCACTGCCAGGCCATCCTGTGTTCATCAGGCCAGTCAATTTTGCATTCCTGCAGGATTTTTATAGCATGACAAAATCGTGATGGTACATGCCCATTGAACCATATTGCAAATGCACAGTGACTTTGCAAAAGTGAGAAAACATAAACAAATGGACATGATGAAATCAACACAACGAGTGATGGAAAGGAACAACTATCACTGCCCGGCCATCCCGAGTTCATCGGGCCAGTCAATTTTGCATTTCTGCAGGATTTTTGAGCATGTCAAATTTCTTATGGCTTTTGGCCCCCCAAAAAATTCCTTATGCACAAGTAAAAAAATAAATAAAAAAATTATGATAATAAAATACGACTAAAGTATGTTGATACAGTTCTTATACGTGTGTAATTGACACAAAATTTGAAAGAATTTCGAAAAACGGTCCAGAAAGCACTTTTTTAAGTGTCTGTGAAGTTTTTAATTTTTTTTTTACATTTTTGACTTTTGACTTCCTATGAAATCATATTGAAAATGGACAAAACATATTATTTATGCGCATGTAAAAAAAATATATATGATAATAAAATTGGACAAAGTATATTCATACAGTTCTTACACATGTGTAATTGACAAAAAAAATCGAAAGAATTTCGAAAAACGGTCCAGACAGCACTTTTTTAAGGGGTGATAAGTTTTTGACAAAAAAATCATTTTTTCTAAATTTTGCTTTTGGACGTTGACTTGGGTTACATTTCCAATATGAAAAACCATGGTGGAGCAGATTCGCCACCTGTTGAATTTTTAAAGTGTTACAACTGGCAATTGCCATATGGCATTTGCAATACACTTTGCATGAATCAACGCCGAATTGGGTGGTATTGGACAATGTGTATATGGTTTGTCCGATGCCAATGACTTCCCATTCATTTTTGTCCAATACAGGGGGGTCTTCCCTTACATGTGTAATGGCAAAAGACACTGTAGTTGGTACATAGGTCGTGGTGCAGAAAGTTTAGTGGAGAAGCACAAGTGGGACTTTGATTGAAGTAACTGAGGGCAGAAAAGGATATCAGGGTGCCCAGGAACTTGAAGCTGCTGATCATCTCCATCACCATCTACTTTGTTTTGTTTACGCTGAGACTGACGTATCACCATTATGTCAGGTCCCACAGCTCCATTCTGGGGATACACATTTTTATGATAATGGAAAAAAATCAACATTTGTTATTACAGGATTTACACCCAGAAACCTGAGTCTGCTAACCAGTTTGTGGGTCAGGATGGCGTTGAAAGCAGAGCTATAAAATAAAATGCACTCTGACGTATCAAAAAATGTATAATTGACATTTGTTGTGACAATAGGCAAACTGGAGTTGTACATTGTGCTACACAATCTATTGTTCCAGGTTTTTAAAATCAATGGAAATGGTAAAAAGCATTGATATCATGGGGCCCTTTCTTATAACTTCCTTTCCCGGTACAGACACTGCAGTCAAATGCCAACCAGCGGCTCTCCGCCTGACGTCAAACATTAACAAGAGTGTCAGATTGAAGTGTCTGGAAAAAAATGTAAACAGAACCATAAGAGCAGATTACTTTTGTCATCTTTACTGGCACAGTTTTAAAATGTCTAATTGTAGTCACTTTCAATTGATTCATTGCTTGTAGTTCATAACATTAACACAACTGACAAACGCTGCTTGACTGTATTTGGGACACATGTTTTAATAACATTGGCTATTTGATTGGGCTTAATGTTGCATACCTTGTGTTGTGCATGCCTACCAGGTGAGAATCACCTGAATGAATTGATACTTGATGAATCAGGTCTTCTCTGCTGCTTTATCAGCCTCCCCCTTGCCCACTCCAAGCTCCTCTTCATGGTTCCCTTCTGCAAGACACAATTGGGTGAAAATAAAGCGGAAGGAATGGGAACCCTGTTCCTTTGAAGAAGTACTGGGTATATGCCTGAAGTTATTTTACCCAAATAAGCTTCGATGGAATATAAATATTCAAAAAGTGAACGGGCACATTAAAGTCTACTCTGTTCAAAAGCTGACATGTAACGTTAGCAAAGGTTTTACAAGGTTGTGACTAGCCAAATGTGCTTTATGTGAGCTTTTCTGTGTTCATGCTAATTCTCGAGCTAGCGCAGCTAATGCTAGCATTTAAACGAAAGCCAGCCGGTCTGAAGAAGTGGCCTACCTTAAGTTGTTGTTTTAAAGCAAAATAAAGACAATAGTCCAAAAATGGAGAACTACCTAGATTTTGAGCATCTCCGTTGTCTAATCTACGTATGCCTGGCCCTGCATTCAAGCAACAATCTTGCTAATATGTAATTTACCTTGATAGTATTGTAACAACCCTGAATTTATAAGCGTGGAAATCGACTCTGCCGCCTGAGCATGCTTTTGCGGCACAGTCGATAGCGCGTTGGACTTCGAGCCCTCGACCTGCTCCCTCCCTGTTTCATTACAGTACTAACACAGTATTAACACGTTTCCGTGGCTGTTATAGTTTACATGTTTTTTCAGCAGGGCTTTTAATAAAACACAAGACAGTGACGCTCACTGCGGCTAGCAGTATGACCGTGCAAAGTTTGAGGCTAACTATATGATATTGTAGCGACCCGCACAGACAGCTGTGTGTTATGTATTAGGTTATTAGTTGGTTGTGTTGTACTTAACAGTACCAAGTGTTTGCGGGGTCCAACATGCCAATCAACCTGCTATCTGCCAATCATGGGAATGCCTGGAATGTTCTGATGCCGGGCATCCTGGTGGTTGGTGGAGTGGCGTGGAGGGGGGTTGGGCAGGGGGATGGAGCATTGGAAGTTAAAACCAGGTTTAAGCCATTGTTCTTTCTCTTACGTCTGGGCTTCACAAGAGAAGGTCACGGGCTACGGCCAAACAGTAGCCTGTGTGAAGTTGGGTTAATAAACCGTCAATTCGTAAACTTAATCCTCTGTCTGGACAATTGCTCCTTTATCATCAAGTCCGGTCATTACATTGGTGTCAGAAGTGGGATTGAGTTTACAAATTGAGGAACTGTGTTGGTCTTGACCCCGAGCAGCAGGAACGGTTGTGGCAGTTGCTGTTTGAATTCAGAGACAGCTTTGCGCTGAGTGAGGAAGAGGTGGGTCAGACTCATCTGGTGCAGCATGAGATCGACCCATCAAGATGCGTCCGCTGTGTTGGAGACACAGCGGGCCGACTTCGTCGAGCCCCCAGACAGCCCCTGGGTGGCGCCAGTCGTCATGGTTCCTAAAATGGGGGGCAAGCTGAGGTTCTGTGCGGACTACAGGCGGCTGAATGAGGTAACCAGGAAGGACTCAGAACCCATACCACGTATCGATGAGTTGCTGGACCTGGTTACGAGGTCCTCCTGGTTCTCCTCAGTAGACCTCCGCAGTGGCTACTGGCAGGTGCCCCTCTCCCCAGAGGCCAGAGCCAAAACTGCGTTCTCCACTAACAGAGGACACTGTCAGTTTAAGGTCATGTGCTTCGGCCTGTGCAACACTCCAGCTAATTTTGAGCGTTTGATGGACAGGGTGCTGGATGGCATCCCCCGACAGCAGTGTCTGGTATACCTCGATGACATCTTGGCCCATGGCAGCACCTTCCAGTCAGCCCTGGTGGCGCTACGGCGTGTGCTGGAGTGGGTGGCTGCCGCAGGTCTGAAGCTCCACCCCGAGAAGTGCCACTTCATGAGGAGAGAGGTGTCCTTCTTGGGCCACCGAGTGGGGAAGGAGGGGATCAGCACCATGGAGGACAAGGTGGGGGCTGTCTGAGACTGGCCCACCCCCACCGACCAGCGTCAGCTGAAGAGCTACCTGGGCCTGGCCTCGTACTCCAGGAAGTTTGTACGGGGCTTCTCAAGCGTCGCTGCTCCCCTGAACCGCCTGCTGCCGAAGGACAAGGCTTTCACTTGGATAGTGGAGTGTGAGGAGGCCTTCAACACCCTCAAACATGCATTGATCGAGGCCCCCCTGACCTCACCTTGCCCTTTATCCTGGACACAGACGCACGCAATGTGGGCATGGGTGGGATGCTGGCCCAGGTGGGGCCAGAGGGGGAGAGAGTGGTGGCATACTTCAGCAAACATGTGCGCCGCTACTGTGTCACCCGGATGGAGCTCTTGGCTGTTGTGGCTTCCGTCAAACAATTCAAGTACTACCTGGGTGGCCTGCCATTTACTGTAAGGACTGACCACTCTGCTCTCCAGTGGCTCATGTCTTTCAGAGAGTCAGAGGGGCAGGTGGCACGCTGGTTGGAGGAGCTTCAGGCGTATAACTTCACAGTGGTGCACAGGGCAGGGGCACGCCACTCCAACGCCGACGCCATGTCCTGTCGGCCCTGTTCTGCAGACGGCTGCCGCCACTGAAGGCGGAGAGAAGAACGTGAGAGAGATCTGTGTGCAGAGGAGGGGGTCTGTGCCACAGTGTTTCGGGGGAGCGGGCCTGTCTGCTGTGAGCTGCAGACTGTCGACGTGGCTGAATGGGGGCAGCAGCAGCAGGGACGGGACCACCGGATAGCCCTCATGTTCCCCCGGGGCCGGAGTATGCCCGGCAACTCCAGGACCGCCTGGAGACAGCCCACACCTTCGCCAGAGTGCAGCTGGTGAATGCAGGTGTGAGGCAGAAGAGGAACTATGACGCGGGGAAGGCACTTTGTGGCTGGGGAGCTGGTCTGGGTCTACTACAGCACCCTAAGGAAAAAAGGCAGATGCCCCAAGTTGGGCAGTCACTGGGTGGGACCCTGCAGCGTCCTGGAGAGGGTAGGGGAGGTTGTTTACCGGGTGCAGCTTCCTCCCAGGGGGAGAAAGGTGGCACTGCACTGAGACAGGTTAGCTCCATACAGAGGGGCCTCTTCTTCCCAAACCCCAGGGACCCCCACAATTCCCCTCTCTGGCAATGACATTCTCCAGGCACCCACCCCCAGGTGCCGCAGACAAGGCTCCAGACAGCCCACTCCCCCTGTCTCCCTCCCTGTCACCTCGTGATGCCACGGACTGTATTCCCTGTTCCCGCATCCTTGTCCCCCATATCCCTGACTTCATCCCCTGGGTCCAAGAGGGGCAGCCCCCTGCCACGGATCACATTTCACATCTGGACACTCTGCAACCATCACGGCCACACAGGCAAAGGAGACCTCCGGGTCGCTTCAGAGACTTTGTTTGTTCCCTGGGACGAGGGACTTTGTGGTGGGGGGGCTGTGTAGCGACCTGCGGGGTCCACCATGCCATTCAACCTGCTATCTGCCAATCGTGGGAATGCCTGGAATGTTCTGATGCTGATCCTGGTGGTTGGCAGAGGGGGGTTTGGCAGGGGAATGGAGCATTGGAAGTTAAGACCAGGTTTAGCCGTTGTTCTTTCTCTTATGTCTGGGCTTCACAAGAGAAGGTCACGGTTGATTTGTGGGGTATCCTTCATTTATTTTGCGTGGGCTACGGCTTAACAGTATCCTGTGTGAAGTTGGGTTAATAAACCGTCAATTCGCAAACTTAATCCTCTGTCTGGACAATTGTTCCTTTATGATCTAGTCTGGTCATTACAATATAATATGGCCGGAGTTCGAAGCTACCGGCGTTAGCTAAATTAGCTAGCAAATATCTGATTTAGTTTATGCTAAACACTGCTGATCCTGGTGCTTGATTAATGTTAGCTGCATTTTATAGCCAGTGATGAGAAACCGATCCTTCCACTGTAAACTAGCTAATAAACTTTACGATTCAGTAAAAAATGTCAAAGACAAAACCATTACCGTGTAAAGTTTCAAAATCTGTTTGCAGTGGAAAGGGAAGTTCCTTCAAACTGTGAAATCTGTTTGAAAGGAGAAGCTAGGGAAATTGGCTAGTAAAATTGCATATTAAAGAACCGTTAAATTAGCGTGCGTGGATGTATATTTAGCAGCTGTAGGCGTTAACTTGACGTGCGCAGGACCGCTTGCAGACGTTTATTTAGTACATGTTAAACCGCCTGCAAGCACATTTGCACGCCCTTCTTTGACGCGTGTAGGCGTTAATTTACCGCCTGGACCTGTTTACTTTACACACATAGCATTAGAGATCGCGTTTTGACCACGTGCTTTAAGACCAAAACGGTGTTCCACATTTTAACCTCACCGCTAATCTTATGCCTAACCCGAACCTTAAATTATGACCCAAAGGCCAATTTCTGTTCATGATTTTTACGATATAGCCATCCGGACTTTGTGGCTATGGTAACTAGTGGAAACAGGGATTTTCGTTCATTTTAGTCGAACATTTGCCCGTTCAATTTCAATCCAGTCCCTTGTCTTTACCCTGATATACAATCCTGCTAATCTATGGATTGGCTAATTGATGCTTCCTGCTATATCAAGTTCACCTGTCCAGTTGTTTTCGACAGGAGTAGGACTCAGGGTAGGACGAGAAGTAGCTAGGGAGCGAAGTGAAAAAACGTCCCGTGCCCGTGCGCATGTCAAAATCTAATGAAACTTCAGAAAAAGTCAACCCAATGCTTTCCACAGAAGCATGTCTATAAAAAATATAACTTAAATATATTTTCAAACTACATATACATGTTCCCCCTTCTCTAGAAAATACAATGACCATACACATATTTCAAATAGTAACTGAAAAGCCCTAAAAAGTCATAAAACAATGACATACACAAATGCTATGAGCCTGGAAGGTTTGCTAGAAGGCATTAATTACATTTCGCCTAAAATCTTGAAAAATATGTGAACTGAGTAGTGTCCACAATTCTTGGAAGGCAACTCGACTGTCAATATAATAAAAACAAGGAGATGGCTATTGAACAATTGTTTATTTTTATAGAGTAAAAACCTGTCTGCAGAGGGTCGGCCCACTTGAAGTACACCATGCTGTTCAACTGCCTTATTTAGAAACAATATCTGGCTTTATTATTCCAGAGGTCGGAAGAAGTAACTAATGTAATCAAAACTTTACAGCAATATGTACTGTTTGAAATCTCAAATTAGCTCTGGACCTTACACCGATGTGGTTATTGCAACTGCCCAGGCTCCTGTGTATAATCCTTATTCGGAGTCATTATTTTGTGTTTTATCACAAGGCAAGGCTGCTATATCCCCATACAAGCCATCCTGATCTCACAAGCTCACAGATCAGGATGATTCGTACGAGGCTAAGGCTGCCATACATTGCTCTGTATTATCAATCTGTACAACAATTCAGTCAAACTGCACATTTATGAACTACAGGATATATTGGCCTAGCTGCCCAACATTTATGTTCTAGATCAGGTTTATCTTGTAGTGTTTTCAAATAGTACAGCTTACATATTGTCATCATACTGTAGGTCAATTGAGAGAAAGATAAATGCACAACCCTCCTTCTAGCACTCCCAAACATACTGACAAAAAGTGAGAACAGCTGAAAGATCCATCCCCTTATCCACTGGTCTCAACATCCAGTTCACATCCCTTTATCTTATAAAAAGAAAATATCCCATTAAAAAAATCTGAATCGCCCCAAGAGGTATGATTTTATGGACAATCCTCCAAACTGCAAGTGCTGGAAAATAGACAGTGCTCAATAGACTTCCCCAAGCATGGGGAAAGGGACAAACATTGCAAGCTTAAAGCACCGATGCGGTTTATCACAAATGCTGGAATTGGATCACTAGGAATTCTTCGAGAAGCTTAGTAGATTGGTTTTAAGGCCTGGAGTAACTTCACTACTTTTCATCTAACTTCTTCCAACAAGTGAATTTGTTTCCTTCAACCTCATGTAAACTTAGCGGTTGGACTTAAAATAAATCTATGAATGTATACTCAAACCTAGTTGTGCACAATATTATCTCTGCTGGCTGAAGATTTTTCCCAAGTTATACAGCCCTTACTATCCCCAACATATTGTCACTCCAACAAATTGATGTTATTTTTTCAGGACAAGCTTACATTAGAATCACTTGTGTCCAAGGCTACTAATGTCAATACAGCTGGTGAATTATACTATTATTCACTGAAGTTACATTCGTGGGACTGAAAAACAAAAAACACCAGCATCTTTGTTTCGAGTTGAGCACACCAGATTGTTTTTTCAGGTGCAACACCATACAAGGGGCAAGCATGGAAATAGACCATCAGGCAAAGCAAGATTGTCTGCTAGAAAAATGTCAACATAAATCAGTAACACTGGTTGAATTGCAAATTGTTTTTAAACAAACAGAATAAGTAGCCCAATGCTCCCAGTTGTATTCCATACTGGGGACAAGATTAATCTGCTTACACAGCAGTCTAGGCCAGAAGCAGCCATCTTCTCTTGCAGGGCAAACATTTAGAGGTCAACAATGATTTAATACCATAGACACTTGTTAAGCGGCTGGTTAAAACATGGCAGTTATTTCATATTCAAGTGCTGGGGAGATGAAGGCTAGATAGACATTTCTAATGACTGATGCTCCAAGTTCAGCCATGATTGTTGCAGTAAAGCCTCCGTTGACGACATCGACTACACTAAAAAGAGCAATAGTCACCAACACTACAGTAAACAAAAAAATATGCCAGAGCAAATATGTGCAGCACACCCCATCACTGAATCACAAGGACTGCAGTCCTTCCCAACATGACCTGTAGTTCGTGACCAGCATTAACAGGTGTTGGGAACCACAGGGCATGCTTAGGGGTAGAGAAAACATCCCAAAAGCTCAATCAATTCATTCATATGCATTTCTAAAACCAGAAGTTAAGTGGCAACCACAAAATATCTTTGGGGCAGAAATAACAGCGTGATGCAGTAGAAATACATTCATTCAATAAGATAAAACAAATGATCCCGATTAGTGAAAACGCTCCAAAATGTTTTCAGGATGTCTGACCTACTCCGATCTTGTATAAATAGCTTAAAGGTCTGAACTGACTACCTTAATTAGAAAGCAGGATCTCTACAACAACAAAAGTGAGCCTATGATGTAAACCACTTATCTACTTGATGTACCCCAAGAACATTTACATTTTAGTCTTTTAGCAGGAACACTGAAACAATCGTTTCTAAGAAACTTGGCAAAGTACAGCAGAACGTCAAAACACAGGATAAACGGCTACTAAGAAATAGACTAGGAAAATATAAAAAACAAAAACTGTGACCCGACAGGCTATGTAGGATTTTAGTGCTCCTAAGGTACATTGCAGGATATATCCCCCAAAAATAAAGCTATTTTTCAGTGATCAAAGTACTCACAGTATCAGCGGGATTCTGCATACATCTTTACACAGCAGAACATTATCAAATACAATTTTAGTAAGAAAGGAACTCAAATAGATGCAAAAATACTGAATAATTCCACTGGAGTACAATATTTACACAAGTTCTTGTCCCTCTGATTACTGTATAATATCAAACAATGCTCAAATTCTCAAAAGCACATTATAATCCTTTGTTGTATTTTTGGGAGAAGAAAATGAAATTGGTAAAGAAACCGCATTCACACCCGTTGAAATCAAGCAGTCAACCCCAGTGCTGGTGGGAAATTTACAGAGTATGTCGTCAATCTTTTTGACAAATATTTCTGGACCATGAAGGGCTACAATTCTTGGTGGATCAATCTCTCTGGTGCACTACGCGGCCACTTTGTTATCCTTCTGGAATAAAGCAAAACATGTTTAGACTTGAACACGCATCCAGCCTTTAATAATATCGAGACAGTCTTGCATCATATTGAACTTTACTTGCATTATAAGTGTGATGTTGGATTGTCCTGTCCTTTGTTGCGAGTGTGTGCTTATGTACATTTAACTTTGGAATAATAAAATCTAAAATCACCAATATTTTTACATATGTTGTAAGGAATAATTTACCCTGTATTCATACTCAACGAACTCCCGGCCACCTCTGCTGCTTCCTCTGAATCCTCCCCTGAAGCCGGGTGGGGCCCCGCGGGGGGGTCCAAAGGAACCTCTGCTCATGGCACGCCCTCTGCCCCCACGGAAGCCCACGCCGCCACGACTTCCTCTGAAGCCTCCTCGGCCTCGGTTGTGCCTCAGTGGAATGCCAAAGGTCTCCGAATTCATCCTCCTCTCCTCAGCCCAAGTCTGCCTTCTTGGGAATCCTGAACCGCCAGATCGCTCAGCTGCTTTCCTGGAAATACAAAATGAGACCTTTAAAGACTAACCTAACCGACATGCTTTGGATTTCAATTAGTATGAGACACTATCAATACCACAAAGCACAAATAAAAATAGAAAAATTGTTTAAGAGAGCAAAAGGGACATGCCTTGTATCATCAGAAGAGATGTTATCAAAGAAGGACTTAGTCTTGTCGTAGTAAACATTGGCCACCACAGGTTCCTCTTCCTCAGCATTGCCTTCACTGTTCTGGGTCTCCACTCCAGAATCTGCCTTCTCATCTCCATTAAGAGCCTTCTCTGGTTTATCAGGCTTGTCATCTATGTTAGACAATTAAAAAAGGGTTACAACATTTCTTCATAAACTTGGATTAAGAGGATAAAAAGAGTACACAAATGTACAAGTTCCAATTCAACAGTGGCAGCCTGGGAATTTAGGTAGGAACCCAGGCTAGGCCATGACATTACTGCTGCATGGAACATGCTAGAATAATTACAAATAGTACCTTTCAGTTTGAGTTTGCTCTGAAACTCTTTTTCAATCTCCTCCTTGTTGAATTGAGCGTTGGCAGTCTCAAAGTCAAAGTCTTGATCAAACTTCATGGGACCGTCCCTGTGTGGGTTGAAACGGCCTCTTCCACGGTGACCACCTCCACGACCACGGCGCTGAGGGGGAGGACCACCGGCTGGGAAGACAAGACAGCAGAGTCAGACAAACAATAGCAAAGCAACCTTTAAATTATATTTAGTTTGAATGCGTATAAATCTTATTTTGACAGAAAAACATGGGCACATTAACACTAGTAAGCCAGTGTACAACAGAAGCTAGGGGGAGAGCTTAAAACAGGTTAACAAGTACACTGGTATTTCATGAGAACCAACTCACCACATTGACGGTGATTCCGGTTGTCGCCACCACCTTGCTCGGAATCTGTTCTGTGTATTTTCTGAACCTCAGGGCCTAAAAAAAGCACAAAATAAGAAGACCAAACTCGCAATTATTTTGGCATATCAGTCAAGAGCAACAATATTCTAAACTAGAAAGCCATATGGCCAGGTTCTTTACTTCGAGAGATGGAACAATTGCTTGATTGCCTAAACAGGCAATGTAGACTAGTCTGTGTGACAGCAGTGTATTGTGGACATTCAGGCCAAGCCTGGCTACAGCCTCCCCTGCCAGCCTCACCCCTCCTCTGTTCCAGGATGTCTGGAGGCTTCTGGTTGCCCAGGGTAGTGATGGGCCTGGCTGATGGGCCAGCTGGGCTCCTTTGTCCCACTGGTGCAGGTGCAGCAGGGGCAGTGGTGGGGGACGTCTGCACTGCCTGCTCCATGGAAGGGCTCTTCCTCAGTGTGTCTAGCTGGGGACTGGTGCGACCTGGAGGACAAGGCAGGGGTTAGCCCAAGATGTACTGTTTACCTCTTGGGGCTAGAGGGCAGTATTTTTACATCCGGATGAAAAGCATGCCCAGAGTAAACTGCCTGCTACTAAGGCCCAGAACCTAGGATATGCATATTATTAGTAGAGTTGGATAGAAAACACTGAAGTTTCTAAAACTGTTTGAATGATGTCTGAGTATAGCAGAAACCTGAGAAAAATCCAACCAGGAAGTGGTAAATCTGAGGTTTGTAGGTTTTCAAGTGATTGCCTATCCAATATCCAGTGTAAATGGGGTCAGATTGCACTTACTAAGGCTTCCAGTAGATGTTAACAGTCTTTAGAAAGTTGTTTCAGGCCTCTATTGTGAAAGGCGAGAGAATAAGACCACTCCGAGTAAGTGGCTCAGCTGAAAGCCATGAGTTGTTTATCACGCGTGGCGTGAGCTCCGTTCCCTGTCTAACGACAATGGAATTGTCCGGTTGGAATATTATTGAAGATTTATGATAAAAACATCCTAAAGATTGATTATATACATCGTTTGACATGTTTCTGCAAACTTTAATGGAACCTTTTTGACTTTGTCTAGACTTAGTGCCCGCGCTTTGTGCATTTGTGAACTAAACGCGAACAAAGAGGAGGTATTTATCAAACATTTATTGTGGAACTGGGATTCCTGGTAGTGCATTCTGGTGAAGATCAAAGGTAAGTGAATATTTATAACGCTATTTCTGACTTTTGTTGACTCCACAACTTGGCGGGTGTATGTATGGCTTGTTTTGGCAGCTGAGCGCTGTACTCAAGATTATCTCATGGTGTGCTTTCGCCGTAAACACTTTTTTGAAATCTGACACAGCAGTTGCATTAAGGAGAAGTTTATCTTCAAGGAGCCAACTGTTACCTCTTTAAGCTTCAAGGACATTATATGATATATTTAAAAGGTAGACTGGCTCTGGCAGCCAACACAGCCAAATAAGCAATATAAAAATATATATATATTATTTTACCCCCTTTTCTCCCCAATTATTCGATCTTGGTTCATCGCTGAAGCTCCCCAATGGGCTCGGGAGAGGCGAAGTCATGCGTCCACCGAAACACCACCTAACCGCGCTCCTTAACACCTGCCAGCTTAACCCGGAAGCCAACCGTACCAATGTGTCAACCTCCCCTGTTGGAAACCCGCATGGGTGGTGAGCCTGCAGGCACCTGGCCCACCACAAAGAGTCGCTAGAGTGCAATGAGTCAAGTAAAGCCCCACTGGCCAAACCCATCCCCTAACCCGGATGACGCTGGGTCAATTACGAGTGGTCCTATCGGACTCCCGACCACGGCCGGTTGTGGCACATATGAAGCTGGGACTGTAGTAACACCTCTAGCACTCATGCAGTGCCTTAGACCTCTGCTCCACTCAGGAGCCACAGATACTCAATTCAAACATGAAATTGATTATAAATTGCAATACGGTTCTGGAAACAAATCCCTTTACTTTCAAAATTATTTCACAACTGCAAAATATACACTTCCTGTACACTTTTAACCAGCTTTATCACAGTTGAAGCAAACAGTATTTTTCAGTGTCACAGGTGTTTGGAGTATGCTAGATAGCTCATTAGCACAGGTAGTGCCTCTGTCTTCCATAAACACACGCTGTAACATGGAGATATGGCCATGTGGGAACACTAACCCAATAAAAAAGGTGTATCACTTGAACATTTTCTTTCATTATTATTTCTCACTGATATTAAAGATAAGACCATTATGCCTCCAAAACCAAGTGACATGTTACTGTTCAGACCGAGCGCTGGGATTCTTAACACAACTCCCCCCATATAGAAGACACCTTAGTCCAATTACTTGTGTAATGCACTGGAACAGAGTCATGATCAAAGGCAGGTTGTGTGATTATAATAATGCAAGTGCAGTTCTCCACTGATGTTAACTGCAAGCAAGATACTGCAGAACATAAAATTGCATGATATTGAGAGGTAGATATGCTAAAGAAAAAAGTACTAGCTCCAACAGCATTGCATTACACACTGACAATACAAGAGCTTTCAAGATCATTCTTCATTTCAGACATCTCAGAGATGATAGAATGGCGAATCAACAAGATGAATGTACAAACCTCCACCGACAACTCCAAACTGCTGGGACACCAGGGGGCTGGGGTTAAACTGGCTGTAAGGGGGGACAGGAGCCCTGCCGCTAAAGGGTGCATATGAGCCCACAGACTGGAATGATGGGGGTGGAGCATTGGTGGATCCAATAGAGGACTGGGGAAAACAAAATGTTAGACAACCATATACAGAACTATTAAATATGTAAACAGCAAATAAACTTGCCAATGAATCATTGACTAGATCAATGTCCTGCTTACTTGGACAATGGCAGGGTCCTGAGGCAAGGAGCTGGTGGCTTTTGGTGGCTCGCAAACAGTCAGGTCCTTTATGTCACTCCCTCTGAAGATTATGTACTCGAAGACTTCATCCCGTGGTGGAATTGGCCTGTCAGTAGGGCGGTCCTCAGTGCCAAATGAGCGGACTGTTTGGATAAACAAATGCAGAGACAAATTACATTGATTGCCTGCCAGATCATCCACCATTCATTGTACAGTCTAGTATTGACAAAATGAAACGCCGTGCAGGACGTAAACAAAGAACGCAAGTGAGCGCATGCACATACCAGTGCAAACAGGCAGCTAGCTAGATGCCACTGGAGGAACAACAATAGAACGGTCGCTAGTTAGCTAACTTGCACTTTCTAGCCACCAAATTAAGGTCAACATCGTTAGCATTTTATCTAGCCGATTTCCCGTCCACATTAACCGCTAACGTTTACTATCTAATCGTGAAGTGCTAAACCGGTCAACTAAGCAATGCACCAACAAAGCATGAATGAAACATGCCAGAGCGTTTGCAGTGAAACGGGCTAGTTAAATTAGCTCTGCTAACTTAAACTAGCCTGCCACACGCATGATTACGCATTCGACAAAGCTAGCTACTAGCTATGCTAACTAGCATTGTGAACAATTTGAGTGACAGACTAAATGCCTGCACCTCATTGCTAGTTTAAAAAACGGTGTTTTCAATTGATCGACTTATTTGATTGCAAGGTATACGTTTTAGCTTACCTTTGGCGAGGGCAACAGTCGAATTTTCGGTGTCAATTGTGTATAAAATTCCCTCATAGCGAATCTCGGCCTTCGAGATTAGGCTAATTTTACTCCCGATGTAGGGTGTCCCTCCACTCATACCGTCTTCCTTTTTATTTGAGTGTGGGAAATAAATATATATCTTCCAAAAGTATATGGAAAGTAGCTCGCTACGTTATTTAGTCCTGTTTGCACACTTCTAACAAAGATTATTGCTCGTTCGTTCTTCCACCAATTTGCTAGCACAACGACATGGCCGTTTTCTTATGACGCATTGCCTCACCGCAAAGAATGGTGGGAAATCGTCTCTGTCAACCGTAGATATCGCGAGTTTTCACGGGATCATTGCTACCTTTCAAAGATCTGAGGTTAGTTTTGTGTTTCTCTCCCTTCTGAATAATTTCTGCGATTGGGAGAGGGCAAACTGATCCTAGATCTGAGACTGCCAACTACAGTTTATGTAAATTTTCAATCGCTGCCACTGGATACCTTATCTCGCCCACCCCGTATGCATACATAAAAAGACAACGTTTGTTTAATTAAGCAGTTTCCACACGTGTATCATGTATTTTAATGTAATCTGCAATAAATGCAAGGGTGCAGTTGCAATCTGCTTCATCTAACAAAATGTCCTTCCAGCAATTCTAACAAACCAGCAGCCAGCCAGCCACAGCTAGCCGAAGCAACAAACCTTGATAGGTGAAATTAGGTGAAGGTGAAATTATTTGGTGCGGAAACTACTAAGTATTTCCAGTCGTGTCTGTGGCAAGTGTCAAAATAAAATCTTTATGACAAATAAAATATGTCCTAGGGACCATATGCTACTCTCCCAGACTAAAGCCTATTTTCATTGCCATAATAAAATGTGAGGTTTCTGAGTTTCTGTGAGAACTCCCACTTTATTACGTGCTGAAATGTAACATGCTAAACAATTTTTGTTTAGTAATACATTTATTAATCAATGAAATTTGGAAAAAAAACAACCATAAATATTGGCTCTTTGACGTCAGATTAATTCCCACAATGCCTAGTAACACGCATGCGCATTTCACTAATTTACACTTTTTTTTTTAGACAGCGATCTATGATCAAAGATGGCGAGCACCTCCGACCCACTGGAAGATATGTTATTTTCTGAGGTGGATGAAAAAGCTGTGAACGATTTAGTGGGCTCTTTGGAGTCACAACTTGTTGGACAAAGCAGCCCTGCACATACTCAGTCGGAAAACAGAGGTGCTGGGTCTACATGCACTGCAAACCATCACTTAGGGAAAACGCTACCAGCCCAAGTGGGTACTACACTAGTACAGCAGCAACAAGGACAACATAAAGCTGGGATGCACCAGGAGATAAACTCTAAAGAAATTAGCTTAGAGAAAACTGTCACATCTTCTTCGCTGAGTTCTATTCCGTCCTTTGAGGAAGCTTCCACCACTTCAGGGACTGGAGTAAACGCTACCAAGAGCGGTTTGCAATCACATGGAACATCATCTATCACAACACTACCTGCATTTGGTGGTGTAGCAACTTCTCCGCTTGTCAACAGCATCAACAGCACTACCACCAGCCGAGGTTCCGCTCTGGCTTCAGGTCAGACATCAACAGACATTGTCGATCATCCAAGAAAACGTATAACTGCATCGTTACGGAGTGCATCCGCGGGAATACAGAGTTTGAACGGTACCAGAGGAGCGCTAACGTCAAGGAATAATCCCCCTGCGGCGGGAACTGCTGCGTTGATTAGCAGTGCAAGTGCAGCAAACTCAAGTCGGACCGTTGACGTTACATCTTGTGTAAATACGACGAATTTCACTTTGTCTAACTCCAGAATTTCTTCAACTCAATCAGCGATTCCCCTGGATAAGGGGACTCCTACTATTGCTTTGCAAAGACTACCAAGTCACATTGTAGCGAGCATCGCGCATAATGGAAATGGCACTACCGTCTCGGCCTTGGTTAAACAGGGCGCGATAGGACCGATCACTTCTGCAGCAGCTTCGCAAGTGAACCACAAAAAAGAGGGTTCTGAAGCGAAGTCGGACGCTCCCGTACAGTCCAAAATAGTAATGTCCAGTCCGTTAGGTGTTGTCAATTCCGTAATAAACTCTGTTTCCTCTCCCTCTGCCGTTTCCAACATAGCAGCGGCGACTACTGCAAGTCATGTCATAGCAAAGCCTGCTGTCAATGTTGTTGGACAAACAACAACTGTTGGAATGGTAAGGTCACCGGCTGTGACCACAGCTACACAGCCTCTGCTTCGACCGGGAGTCCCAGCAGCTCAAAGGACTGTAGCCCCCCAGCTGATTGTCAGACCCCCCCAACAACCACAGACGACCATTCAACTGCCTCCTGGGTTTACCATCCCACCCGGTAAGGTGTTAGAAGGATGAATTGCTCTTCTCTTCAAATCAGAGCGGGGAAATCTGCTCATATCAAAACAATGAAACTGGGCAGGTCTTTTTGAGAGTCCTGTGCTTTGTCATTACATCAATTGTGTACTTTAATGTAAATCATTACCTGGACATGTGATGTGTTCCTTCATTTCCCTGTTCACTTCCTGAAGATTCCCAAAGATGCAGCAGATTCTGAATGTGCTTTGGGCAAAGTAGCATTCATTTGATAAAACACCTGTCAATACAGATTACATCTGTAAATTCTATACAGATTAAAGGAGAACTCGTTTTTACAACAAAATCTCTATTTCTGATGTAAATGTCATCTTATAGAAGGGTCCAGACACCTTTTGTGTGATTTCACATGTTTTTGAGAAACTTGCCCCAAACAGCAAATCTCTTCTCCTCGTTGTGTAGTATAGGGGCCCTGAAAAAACACGAACAAAGGCTCCAAAAACAAATGCTTCCCTTTTTGTCAGTATAGTGATGCAGGTCTTTTAGATATTTTACATATGAAATTGTGCCATTCCGAACTTTGTCCGCAACATTATAGACACTTTGTTGTGGCTTCGAGCGATACATTTCTGTCCATTTTACAGGTAACCGCCAAAATAAAGGAAACACTTGAGTAAATGATGGATACAAAGTGTACTGAAAGCATGGGTTCTTACACACAGGAAGTTCCAGGCCCTTGTAGAATCTATGCCAAGGCACATTGAAGCTGTTCTTGCTTCTCGTGGTGTCCCAACGTGCTATTAAAATGCTTTATGTTGGTGTTTCCTTTATTTTGGCAGATACCTGTAGGGGCAGGCTACATGGAGAATGGAACAGCTGGATAGAGGAAACAGCTCGAGTTGTGCAAAAGGGAATATAACATTGCGGATAAAGTTTGGAATGACAATTTGTGTACAACATCTAAAGAACTGCGTCACTATACTGAGAGCTTTGTTTTTTTCTTCTAAGAGGACGTATTTGCTTGTTTCTGGAGCCTTTGTTCGTGCTTGTTCGGGGGCCCCGTATTACACAAAACAGATGAGAAAGTGATTTGTTGTTGGCTGTAAGTTTCTCAAACATGTGAAATCACAAAAAAAAGTTGTTTGTACCCTACAACATCCAATTTCCATTTAAAAATAAGATATGGTTGTAAAAACAAAAAAAAAACATATCCTTTACATCTGTATTGATTTTAGGTTAATTCTGTATAATGTTGTAGAAATATCTGAAATTGAATAAAGTTATTACATGATTCATGACACCCACTATCAACGCAACACAAAGATCACAACCAAGACTGCATGTGAGCAAGATGTTCGCTGCTCAGTTGGTATGGTGACAAAAATGCCTACTGGTATACTGAATATAATATACAGTATATTTCAATGGCATTGACAATATGACAGAACACAGTACAGAATGGCATGCATCATTCCAGTTCTAAGAAAGTTCCACGCATCTGTTTGATATCACCCAATCAAATGATTTTTCTGACATCACAAGCATGCACATACAATGGGGCAAAAAAGTATTTAGTCAGCCACCAATTGTGCAAGTTCTCCCACTTAAAAAGATGAGAGATGCCTGAACGTTTCATCATACTTCAACTATGACCGACAAAATGAGGAAAGAAAATCCAGAAAATCACATTGTAGGATTTTTAATGAATTTATTTGCAAATTATGGTGGAAAATAAGTATTTGGTCAATAACAAAAGTTTACCCTCAATACTTTGTTATATACCCTTTGTTGGCAATGACAGAGGTCAAACGTTTTCTCTTAAGTCTTCACAAGGTTTTCAAATCAAATCAAATTTTATTTGTCACATACACATGGTTAGCAGATGTTAATGCGAGTGTAGCGAAATGCTTGTGCTTCTAGTTCCGACAATGCAGTGATAACCAACAAGTAATCTAACTAACAATTCCAAAACTACTGTCTTATACACAGTGTAAGGGGATAAAGAATATGTACATAAGGATATATGACTGAGTGATGGTACAGAGCAGCATACAGTAGATGGTATCGAGTACAGTATATACATATGAGATGAGTATGTAGACAAAGTAAACAAAGTGGCATAGTTAAAGTGGCTAGTGATACATGTATTACATAAGGATGCAGTCGATGATGTAGAGTACAGTATATACGTATGCATATGAGATGAATAATGTAGGGTAAGTAACATTATATAAGGTAGCATTGTTTAAAGTGGCTAGTGATATATTTACATCATTTCCCATCAATTCCCATTATTAAAGTGGCTGGAGTTGGGTCAGTATCAATGACAGTGTGTTGGCAGCAGCCACTCAATGTTAGTGGTGGCTGTTTAACAGTCTGATGGCCTTGAGATAGAAGCTGTTTTTCAGTCTCTCGGTCCCAGCTTTGATGCACCTGTACTGACCTCGCCTTCTGGATGATAGCGGGGTGAACAGGCAGTGGTTCGGGTGGTTGATGTCCTTGATGATCTTTATGGCCTTCCTGTAACACCGGGTGGTGTAGGTGTCCTGGAGGGCAGGTAGTTTGCCCCCGGTGATGCGTTGTGCAGACCTCACTACCCTCTGGAGAGCCTTACGGTTGAGGGCGGAGCAGTTGCCGTACCAGGCGGTGGTGATACAGCCCGCCAGGATGCTCTCGATTGTGCATCTGTAGAAGTTTGTGAGTGCTTTTGGTGACAAGCTGAATTTCTTCAGCCTCCTGAGGTTGAAGAGGCGCTGCTGCGCCTTCTTCACGACGCTGTCAGTGTGAGTGGACCAATTCAGTTTGTCTGTGATGTGTATGCCGAGGAACTTAAAACTTGCTACCCTCTCCACTACTGTTCCATCGATGTGGATAGGGGGGTGTTCCCTCTGCTGTTTCCTGAAGTCCACAATCATCTCCTTAGTTTTGTTGACGTTGAGTGTGAGGTTATTTTCCTGACACCACACTCCGAGGGCCCTCACCTCCTCCCTGTAGGCCGTCTCGTCGTTGTTGGTAATCAAGCCTACCACTGTTGTGTCGTCCGCAAACTTGATGATTGAGTTGGAGGCATGCGTGGCCACGCAGTCGTGGGTGAACAGGGAGTACAGGAGAGGGCTCAGAACGCACCCTTGTGGGGCCCCCGTGTTGAGGTTCAGCGGGGAGGAGATGTTCTTGCCTACCCTCACCACCTGGGGGCGGCCCGTCAGGAAGTCCAGTACCCAGTTGCACAGGGCGGGGTCGAGACCCAGGGTCTCGAGCTTGATGACGAGCTTGGAGGGTACTATGGTGTTGAATGCCGAGCTGTAGTCGATGAACAGCATTCTCACATAGGTATTCCTCTTGTCCAGGTGGGTTAGGGCAGTGTGCAGTGTGGTTGAGATTGCATCATCTGTGGAACTATTTGGGCGGTAAGCAAATTGGAGTGGGTCTAGGGTGTCAGGTAGGGTGGAGGTGATATGGTCCTTGACTAGTCTCTCAAAGCACTTCATGATGACGGAAGTGAGTGCTACGGGGCGGTAGTCGTTTAGCTCAGTTACCTTAGCTTTCTTGGGAACAGGAACAATGGTGGCCCTCTTGAAGCATGTGGGAACAGCAGACTGGTATAGGGATTGATTGAATATGTCCGTAAACACACCGTCCAGCTGGTCTGCGCATGCTCTGAGGGCGCGGCTAGGGATGCCGTCTGGGCCTGCAGCCTTGCGAGGGTTAACACGTTTAAATGTCTTACTCACCTCGGCTGCAGTGAAGGAGAGAAAAAGTTATTTAGTCTGCCTGGGAGCAAGACATCCTGGTCCGTGACTGGGCTGGGTTTCTTCTTGTAGTCCGTGATTGACTGTAGACCCTGCCACATGCCTCTTGTGTCTGAGCCATTGAATTGAGATTCCACTTTGTCTCTGTACTGACGCTTAGCTTGTTTAATAGCCTTGCGGAGGGAATAGCTGCACTGTTTGTATTCGGTCATGTTGCCAGACACCTTGCCCTGATTAAAAGCAGTGGTTCGCGCTTTCAGTTTCACGCGAATGCTGCCATCAATCCACGGTTTCTGATTAGGGAATGTTTTTATCGTTGCTATGGGAACACACTGTTGCTGGTATTTTGGCCCATTCCTCCATGCAGATCTCCTCTAGAGCAGTGATGTTTTGGGGCTGTTGCTGGGCAACACAGACTTTCAACTCCCTCCAAAGATTTTCTATGGGGTTGAGATCTGGAGACTGGCTAGGCCACTCCAGGACATTGAAATGCTTCTTACAAAGCCGCTCCTTCGTTGCCGGGGCAGTGTGTTTGGGATCATTGTCATGCTGAAAGACCCTGCCACGTTTCATCTTCACTGCCCTTGCTGATGGAAGGAGGTTTTCACTCAAAATCTCACGATACATGGCCCCATTCATTCTTTCTTTTACACGGATCAGTCATCCTGGTCCCTTTGCAGAAAAACATCCCCAAAGCATGATGTTTCCACCCCCATGCTTCACAGTAGGTATGGTGTTCTTTGGATGCAACTCAGCATTCTTTGTCCTCCAAACACGACGAGTTGAGTTTTCCCAAAAAGTTATATTTTGATTTGATCTGACCATATGACATTCTCCCACTCTTCTTCTGGATCATCCAAATGCTCTCTAGCAAACTTCAGACGGGCCTGGACATGTACTGGCTTAAGCAGGGGGACACGCCTAGCACTGCAGGATTTGAGTCCCTGGCAGCGTAGTGTGTTACTGATGGTAGGCTTTGTTACTTTGGTCCAAGCTCTCTGCAGGTCATTCACTAGGTCCCCCCGTGTGGTTCTGGGATTTTTGCTCACCGTTCTTGTGATCATTTTGACCCCACGGGGTGAGATCTTGCGTGGAGCCCCAGATCGAGGGAGATTATCAGTGGTCTTGTATGTCTTCCATTTCCTAATAATTGCTTCCACAGTTGATTTCTTCAAACCAAGCTGCTTACCTATTGCAGATTCAGTCTTCCCAGCCTGGTGCAAGTCTACAATTTTGTTTCTGGTGTCCTTTGACAGCTCTTTTGTCTTGGCCATAGTGGAGTTTGGAGTGTGACTGTTTGAGGTTGTGGACAGGTGTCTTTTATACTGATAACAAGTTCAAACAGGTGCCATTAATACAGGTAACGAGTGGAGGACAGAGGAGCCTCTTAAAGAACAAGTTACAGGTCTGTGAGAGCCAGAAATCTTGCTTGTTTGTAGGTGACCAAATACTTATTTTCCACCATAATTTACAAATAAATTCATTAAAAATCCTACAATGTGATTTTCTGGATTTGTTTTCCTCATTTTGTCTGTCATAGTTGAAAAGTACCTATGATGAAAATTACAGGCCTCCCTCATCTTTTTAAGTGGGAGAACTTGCACAATTGGTGGCTGACTAAATACTTTTTTGCCCCACTGTATTTTGCCAATGGGCAAGTTTAATGTAATGGCAGGACATAAAAAACACCAGACATGATCTCCTCTATTGGTATTCATCTCTCAAAGTTGTTACAATGAGCTGCATGAGGCACGTGAAAGAGCAACTCAAGTTCTTCAAGAAAAAATATCACTGTGTTTGCCCAGCAGATGGATAGGCCTACTCATGCATTTTGTATGCACTCATTATTTTTTATATTTTTTTAATTTCACCTTTATTTAACCAGGTAGGCCAGTTGAGAACAAGTTCTCATTTACAACTGCGACCTGGCCAAGATAAAGCAAAGCAGTGCGATAAAAACAACACAGAGTTACACATAAACAAATATGCAGTCAATAACACAAAATAAAATACAAATAGAAAAGTTTATGTACAATAATTACAATTTAGCATTAATACTGTAGTGATAGATGTGCAGATGATGAATGTGCAAGTAGAGATTCTTGGGTGCAAAAGAACAAGAGGGTAAGTAATAATATGGGTGTGCTATTTACAGATTGGCTGTGTACAGGTACAGTGATCGGTAAGCTGCTCAAACAGCTGATGCTTAAAGTTAGGGAGGGAGATATAAGACTCCAGCTTCAGAGATTTTTGCAATTCGTTCCAGTCATTGGCAACAGAGACCTGGAAGGAAAGACGGCCAAAGGAAGTGTTGGCTTTGGGGATGACCAGTGCAATATACCTGCCGGAGTGTGTGCTATGGGTGGGTGTTGCTATGGGGGCTTTACCTAGCAAACACTTATAGATGGCCTGGAGCCAGTGGGTTTGGCGATGGATACGTAGTGAGCGCCAGCCAATAAGAGCATACAGGTCGCAGTGGTGGGTAGTATTTGGGGCTTTTGGTGATAAAACGGATGGCACTGTGATAGACTACATCCAGTTTGCTGAGTAGAGTGTTGGGGGCTATTTTGTAAATGACATCGCCGAAGTCAAGGATTGGTAGGATGGTCATTTTTACGAGGATATGTTTGGCGGCATGAGTGAAGGAGGCTTTGTTGCGAAATAGGAAGCCAATTCTAGATTTAATTTTGGATTGGAGATTCTTAATGTGAGTCTGGAAGGATAGTTTACAGTCTAGCCAGACACCTAGGTATTTGTAGTTGTCCACATATTCTAGGTCAGAACCGTCCAGAGTAGTGATGCTAGTCGGGTGGGAGGGTGTGGGCAGCAATCGGTTGAAGAGCATGCACTTAGTTTTACTAGCATTTAAAAACAGTTTAAAGCAGTGGATCAGAGAATCACCAGCAGCAAGAGTGACATCATTGATATATACAGAGAAAGGAGTCGGCCCGAGAATTGAACCCTGTGGCACCCCCATAGAGACTGCCAGAGGTCCGGACAACAGGCCCTCCGATTTGACACACTGAACTCTATCTGAGAAGTAGTTGGTGAATGAGGTGAGGCAGTCATTTGAGAAGCCAAGGCTATTGAGTCTGCCAATAAGAATGAGGTGATTGACACCTCGAAAGCCTTGGCCAGGTCAAAAGCCTTGGCCAGGTCGATGAAGACGGCTGCACAGTACTGTCTTTTATCGATGGTGGTTATGATATCGTTTAGAACCTTGAGCGTGGCTGAGGTGCACCCATGACCAGCTCGGAAACCAGATTGCCTAGTGGAGAAGGTACGGTGGGATTCGAAATGGTCGGTGATCTGTTTATTAACTTGGCTTAAAAACTTTGACTCAGTCGAGAATGCTGCTCAAAAACTTTGACTCAGTAGAGAATAAGAATAGGGACTATTAAAAAAATATGAAAATGATCGACACTGACAATACTGATCACTTATCGCAGGCATTTTGCTGATTTTGTTCATTACTATAAGTAGCCTATATTAGAGAAATGTGAAGTTTGAAATGAAATAAGTTTACTAATATGGGTGATTGTTACTGGGACAATTGATGGCTACAACCATCAAACTAGTAGTAGTTTAGAGGATGATTTAAAAAAAAACTGACACACATTAATATTATTAACTTATAGGTTTATTTATCGTTATTGCATCAATTCAGGCAATTTATTGCAATATTGATTTTTGTCCATATCGCCCAGCTCTAGTGGAGATTAGACTTGCCACTGTCATATAATGCTCTCAAAGTTACACATTTTAAAATAAACAAATAGCAGGATATGCATACCTCTGATATGATATATTCTGATTTGCAGAATAATTTTAACCTCAGTTCAATGGAGAAGAGAAGTTTCATGGAGTGCAGGGAACTCCTGGCCCAGAGCACATCACTGTCTGGCAATTCATGAGTTTATGAGCATTTCTCAACCGCTAGACCATATTGCATCTCATCTCACCAATACATGCCTGAAGACAATCCACTGTGAGTGCTGCATATGTGCTCAGCGTGGCACATGATTAGGTCTCCATGTGTTTGCAAGCGCTAAATGAACAGTGAATGAATCCATGCAAAGACCGGAATGGAATTGATGGAACGGGTTCAAACACATCAACCAAATGGAAACCACATGTTTGACGCCATTCCATTTATTCAATTCTAGACATTACAATGAGCCTGTCCTCTTTTAGCTCCTCCCACCAGCCTTCTCTGATGTACAGGCTTCATTATTTTCACTCTGTCAATTAGGTTAGTATTGTGGAGTAACTACAATGTTGTTTGTTCATCCTCAGTTTTCTGCTATCACAGCCATTCAACTTTTACTGTTTTAACGTCTGCTTTGGCCTCATGGTGAAATCCCTGAGCAGTTTCCTTCCTCTCCATTAACTCAGTTAGGAAGGACGCCTGTATCTTTGTGACTGGGTGTATTGATACACCATCCAAAGTGTAGTTAATAACTTCACCATGCTCAAAGGGATATTCAATGTCTGCTTTTTAAAAATCTTTACACATCTACCAATAGGTGCCCTTCTTTGCGAGGCATTGGAAAAACTCCCAGGTCTTTGTTGAATCTGTGTTTGAAATGCACTGCTTGACTGAGGGAATTTACAGATAATTGTATGCATGGGTACAGAGATGAGGTAATCATAAAACATCATGTTAAACACTATTATTGAACACAGAGTGAGTCCATGCAACTTATTATGTGACTTCTTAAGCACATTTTTACTCCAGAATTTATTTAGGCTTGCTATAACAAAGGGGTTGAATACTTATTGACTCAATAAATTTCAGCATTTAATTTTTAATTCATTTGTAACATTTAGAAAAACATAATTCCACTTTGAAATTATTGGGTATTGCTTGTAGGCCAGTAACAAAATATCTACATTGAATCTACTGTATTTTAAATTCAGGACCCCAGGACTGAGTTTGGGGAACCCTGCCTTAGAGGAATTTGATGTGAAAGGATCTGATGTGATTGGGCAAAAGACCAATTAGTGGAAAGCATTTCAGAATTGAGCTTCCTGTGTAAACGCAGCCAGAGAGTCAGGACATCTGTTTAACATCCCATCCAAAATTCTGCACCCTACACAGGGCAATGTCCCAAATCACTGCCTTGGGGCATTGGGATATTTTTAAGACCAGAGGAAAGAGTGCCTCTTACTGGCCCTCCAACACTATCTGGTATCCCATCCAGGGACTGACCAGGACCAACCCTGCTTAGCTTCAGAGGCAAACCAGCAGGGAGATGCAGGCTGGTATGTTGCAGTTTCAGTTGTTCCTCCGCAGAGATCTACACATTTTAAGTCACATAGGGCCTACTTGTGTCTGGACATTACTCTTATAGCATACACATTAGCCAACCCAAAATGTTCAGTGATTAAAGTAGCTTTTGTGTGTTAGTGAAAACATTGTAATATAATATAGTTACATTTTCTCAGAGTCTGAGTTAATCTAGAGGAGGCTTATGGAAATCTGTTTGAGGCATTTATGTTCAGTAACAGATACACTGTGTAATAAAAGCTCTATCATTTCTCATTCTATTTGATGCTGATGTAAATGGAATGTACTGCTCTCATGGGCAGATTGCACATCGCATTAGGAAATCAGAATGAACATCAGAATTGATTCTACTGTTTCATCAATCCAACGTGATCTCCTTGTCACTGGTCTCCTTGTCACTTTCTAGAGTCACTATGTGACTGTAATAAGTGCATTTCATTGACAGCCAGCCCAGGTGCCTTTTATGTCAGTGTAATGACTTTGACTGAATATATTGTGTGTGATTGCTCTGTCTGCACTCTAGGAATGGTGTTAGTGCGCACTGAGATGGGTCAGCTGGTGATGGTCCCACAGCAGGCCCTTGCCCAGGCACAGGCCCAAGCCCAGGCCCAGGCCCAGGCCCAGGCCCAGAACAACATCTCCCCCCGAACTGCCACCCCCACTGCAGGGGCCACCTTCAGAGCAACTACCCTACAGGTAAGAGTTACTACCCCACTGTCACTACCACAGTGTAACATGCCCTTAGTTGTTCAGTGAATCAGTTACACAGAGGGATATATTAATTCAAAAAGATGGATTTAGTTCATTACATTGAAAAAAACAGTTGCTGAATGTATATAGCCGCTGGCTTTTGGGAAACTCATCATTTGATATTCCTTATGATGGAAAGGCCTGTATTGCATAGGATGTTGAAGAGGTAATCTATTTCATAGAAGACTAATCTACACACTGGGCTGCTCTAGGTAGCTAGGTTCTACCATTAGGTATAGTAGTAAAGAATTTGACTGTCAAATATATGCAGACACATTCCCTGAGGATATCAAAAGAGATGAAGTGGTTATAGCCTGCCACCTAACTGTCTCTATAGTCTCACTTTACATTACTGAAGCCTCTGAGACAATTGGAAGAGATTTATAGTTATCGTAACACTTTACATTATGTCCTTCTCGTAACTGTAATTGCTGTAATAACAACATTGTATGCGTATAGTGTAAACTGTCAGCTGAAACTAGTGAACAAAATATAATCTACCTGATTTACATTATGTCAGTTTAGACATGTTACATTTGTCAGGTCTTTTTTAAAAATCAAGCTTTTATCCAGACTGGTCTGTATTTGACCCAAATATTTTACATTAGTATTGTGTTTTATGTGTAATTATATAGTATTATTTTGATAGAGCAGTAGATCTGGATTAAGATCCTTATTTTAATGACTCTTCTGGGTCTCCTATTTTCAAATTTAAAGAGGTGCTAAATATTTCATAGAAATGTGCTTATTATCACCTGTGGAAACATTATTCATTGCAGTGGTGATTTTAGCATATAAATCCTGGTGGGGCAAATTCATTTAATTTATTTTTTGCATGCCAGCAAAGCCACTACAAAACAATAAACAATATATGAATTGCACTACAATGGTGACAAATGGTGCCCACAAACTGTTAGGGCCCACATAAAGCTGTCCCAACAGCAGAGCTTTCTTTTCAGCACCATGAATCCTTAACACCGCTACACCATCAGCAGAACCTTGTCTGGGAAACGAAACAGTTCATTCAGCCTCATTTACTGCCTTTTTAAAAAACACTACTGTTCAAAAGTTTGGGGTCACTTAGAAATGTCCTTGAAAGAAAAGCTATTTTTCTGTCCATTAAAATAACATCAAATTGATCAGAAATACAGTGTAGACATTGTTAATCTTGTAAATTACTATTGTAGCTGGAAAAGGCAGCTTTTTAATGGAATATCTACGTAGGTGTACAGAGGCCCATTATCAGCAACCGTCACTCCTGTGTTCCAATGGCACATTGTGTTGGCTAATCCAAGTTTATAATTTTAAAAGGCTAATTGATCATTAGAAAACCCTTTTGCAATTATGTTATCCCAGCTGAAAACTGTTGTTCTGATTAAAGAAGCAATAAAACTGGCCTTCATTAGACTAGTTGAGTATCTGGAGTATCAGCATTTGTGAGTTTGATTACAGGCTCAAAATGTCCAGAAACAAATAACTTTCTTCTGAAAACCGTCAGTCTATTCTTGTTCTGAGAAATGAAGGCTATTCCATGCGAGAAATTGCCAAGAAACTGAAGATTGGGTACAACACTGTGTACTACTCCCTTCACAGAACAGCGCAAACTGGACCTAACCAGAATAGAAAGAGGAGTGGGAGGCCCCGGTGCACAACTGAGCAAAAGGTCAAGTACATTAGAGTGTCTAGTTTGAGAAACAGATGCCTCACAAGTCCTCAACTGGCAGCTTAATTAAAAAGTACCCGCAAAACACCAGTCTCAACGTCAACGGTGAAGAGGCTACTACGGGATGCTGGCCTTCTAGGCAGAGTTGCAAAGAAAAAGCCATATCTTAGACTGGCCAATACAAATAAAATATTAAGATGGGCAAAAGAACAGAGACACTGGACAGAGGAACTCTGCCTAGAAGGCCAGCATCCCAGAGTCGCCTCGTCACTGTTGACGTTGAGACTGGTGTTTTGCGGGTAATAGAACTGTTTGGCCATAATGATCATCGTTATTTTTGGAGGTAAAAGGGGGAGGCTTGCAAGCCGAAGAACACCATCCCAACCATGAAGCACGTTGATTCACGTTGTTGTGGGGGTGCTTTGCTGCAGGAGGGACTGGTGCAATTCACAAAATAGATGGCATCATGAGGATGGAAAATTTTATGGATATATTGAAGCAACATCTCAAGACATCAGTCAGGAAGTTAAAAACAAGGACATTTCTAATTGACCCCAAACTTTTGAATGGCAGTGAAGCTCATATGGCTGACTTGCATAAACAAATGTGGTTTCTACTGACAATTGAGATGTACAAACTATGGCATAAGGGAATGATAAGCGGATAAGAGGCAATCCGTTATTTCGATTAAGACATTAATGAGCGAGCTAAGACGACCATAGTCAATATAACTATTTGTTCATCACCTTTGAAATGTACAGCGTCAGAATTAAGAACATGGGCCTTTCTTACAGTATTCTCCCTGTACACCAAGTCAGAATCGTAGGATAAATGAAGGGGGCATATAAGCAGACAATGAAATATCTTACAATATTCAAGGATATTTCTCAAAGACAGGCTATAGGCTACATGTATTAGGGTGAGGCACACTGTCTGCTCGCAGCTTACTACACAACATACACTTAGTATTACTTTCTTAGCTACAGTATGCATATCTCGCTGTCATATTACATAATGTATGCAGCAGCATACAAGACATTTTTGGACTCATTGTTGTGCTGCTCACTTGAACAGGAAGGTGGCGCAGCGGTCCTTGTGGGCAAATTTTGTCATAAAACTTTGTCATCAAAGTCTGGCATTCTCTGGATTTATGGTGCTTTCAGGACAACTGGGAACTCTGGAAAAAAAAACAAGGTTGAATCATTACGTCAGTGATCTTCAGGTCGGAGCTCTAGAAAGAGACCCAATTTCCCGACTTGGAATTCCGAGTTGGATGACCGTTGAAAACACATTTTCCCAGTCTGAGCTCGTTTTTTTCTGAGTTCCCAGTTGTCTTGAGATTTCCCAGTTCCGAGTTTCCAGTTGTTTTGAACGCAGCAGAAGTCATGTTGCTGAATTGACCCATGGTAATTGCGTGTGAATATTTATTTTTTTAATCTTGGAAATTAGACCCTTAAACCCAGACTTGGACCACAAATTAGACACTTGCAGGTATCCACTGATTTCTTACAAACCACTCATTGTTGAATTTGCGATTTCTAACTTGTTGTGTAATGTTTATGTCCAATGGCCGATAAACACCGATTCATTTGATCTATAATTCCTCTTCATATGACAATGATTGAAAAGGATTTGCCAGTAGATTGTCGATCTGATTCATGATGATGACTGCTTGTCTAGCTTGCCAGCTAAGATTTTGAAAGTATGATTTTGACATGATCAGTCCAATCAAAGCTACGGTAGATACAATATAACGTGATTTGACGTAATTTTATCTGTGGCCAATGACCTTGAGCCTTCTTAGATGGGCACTTCATCATGTAAATCTATGTCAGCATTTCAAGGGGGCTTGAATGCCCCCTTGAATGGCTGCCCTTCCATGACAGAAAGCTCTGAGCTAGGCTGAAACACCTGCACTTTGGAGCTGCCTTACTCAAGAAAGCAAAAAAGAGACCATGTTTGTATGCAGATTTATTCATTTTTTAAATTATTTTTTTTACATGGTTTGCAAACCGATATATGACACGTCTTAATGCTAAAATAACATGCCAAACAGGCAGCTAATTTTTTTGTCGCCTCTGATTCATTGTGAAGCTTATTGTATTGAGTCCAGAATGTGGTAGGAGGACTAACATGTTTCACAAGTCTTGTTGGACAACTTGTCAGTAGAGGTGTCTGCTGAACTTGACTGTGCTTGACGAAAGTTGATTTTGTATACTCTGTTGTCGAAGTGTCTACTTTGAACAGAAAGGGTTTGTAGAATGGCAATTTGACGAACTGAAATGAGATATCAGGGGAGTTTTGCCACCAAATTCCCATATACAGTGGGGCAAAAAAGTATTTAGTCAGCCACCAATTGTGCAAGTTCTCCCACTTAAAAAGATGAGAGAGGCCTGTAATTTTCATCATAGGTACACTTCAACTATGACAGACAAAATGAGAAAGACAAAGAATGCTGAGTTGCATCCAAAGAACACCATACCTACTGTGAAGCATGGGGGTAGAAACATCATGCCTTGGGGCTGTTTTTCTGCAAAGGGAACAGGACGACGGATCCGTGTAAAGGAAAGAATGAATGGTGCCATGTATCGTGAGATTTTGAGTGAAAACCTCCTTCCATCAGCAAGGGCATTGAAAATGAAACGTGGCTGGGTCTTTCGAAATGTCAATGATCCCAAACACACCGCCCCGGCAATGAAGGAGTGGCTTTGTAAGAAGCATTTCAAGGTCCTGGAGTGGCCAACCCAGTCTCCAGATCTCAACCCCATAGAAAATCTTTGGAGGGAGTTGAAAGTCCATGTTGCCCAGCAACAGCCCCAAAACATCACTGCTCTAGAGGAGATCTGCATGGAGGAATGGGCCAAAATACCAGCAACAGTGTGTGAAAACCTTGTGAAGACTTACAGAAAACGTTTGACCTCTGTCATTGCCAACAAAGTATTGAGATAAACTTTTGTTATTGACCAAATACTTATTTTCCACCATCAAATTCATTAAAAATCCTACAATGTGATTTTCTAGATTTTTTTCCTAATTTTGTCGGTCATAGTTGAAGTGTACCTATGATGAAAATTACAGGCATCTCTCATCTTTTTAAGTTGCACTTGCACAATTGGTGGCTGACTAAATACTTTTTTGCCCCACTGTACTACCCACCACTGGGACCTGTATGCTCGTGTTGGCTGGCCCTTGCTTCATATTCGTCACCTACCTGGTTAAATAAAGGTGAAATAAAAATGTAATAAATATCCTGTCTGGTTCCTGCAGACAATAACATATGAATACCACCAGGGGGCAGCATTTCCTTGACTTGCACACTTCAGCTGAACAAAAATGCATTGCACTTCCTTTGATTACCTTTGGGTGGCATTATGCCAGTATTTAGCCTCTAATTCTGTGTGATTGCAAGTCAATAGATTGTTACTCATTTGTAAAATTATACAATTCTAGAATTATAAAAAATATATACGTTACAATGTAAATGGTAATTGCATTGTAATAACCTAAGTACGTGTTTGTTACTGGAGGACTCAGCACCACTATACACTAACTAGTACCAGTAAGCTCAGAATTATTTTCACATGAGCCGTAGAAATTAAGACGGTTATCTTTGAGTTGCTGAACTTGTTATCCTTCTTCCTACCTGCTCATCCTGAGATAAACACAGTAACAAGGTATTGCAGAGTTGGTTGTTATAGTGATTTAGGTTCAGAGTGAATCGAAGGTTCAACACTGTCACTGATAGCAGATTAGTGAGCTGCAAGCATTGACATAAACATCAACACATGAAAAGAAGAGGAGCTGGAATATGAAAGGGAATGGTGTTTATTCCTGTGCTCCTCTCCTCTCTGTCAGGCTGTCTGTCTCTCCTGTGACCGTGAGGGAAAACGGAAGGCATTCCGAGCTGAGCTCCTTCCTTCGACAAGTGTTAAATCATTCATCATCCAACTGCCTGATTGGTTTAAAAAGCTAACAACGCTTTAGCTGGTGAATGAGAAATGTGTTATGAAGGTATGGCTGGTGGGGCGATGCACTCCCCTGCTCTTCCCCCCTCGTGAGCCCCATTCTCTTCCCACCTAACTGCACATTCTTTGAGCCCACAAAACGTTCTGCTAAGGAGAGACTCGGAGGGAGGAGCCCTCTTCATCTAACCCCTTTCCCCTCTTAATTTCCTCCTTCATTCCCCCCTTTCCTGTCTCCCTTCTCCCCTCTCTCGGCTGTGTGTGTGTCTGTGTGTGTGTGATATTTATATATACACTGCTCAAAAAAATAAAGGGAACACTAAAACAACACATCCTAGATCTGAATGAATGAAATATTCTTATTAAATACTTTTTTCTTTACATAGTTGAATGTGCTGACAACATAATCACACAACAATGATCAATGGAAATCAAATTTATCAACCCATGAAGGTCTGGATTTGGAGTCACACTCAAAATTAAAGTGGAAAACCACACTACAGGCTGGTTCAACTTTGATGTAATGCCCTAAAAACAAGTCAAAATTAGGCTCAGTAGTGTGTGTGGCCTCCACGTACCTCCCCACAACGCCCGGGCATGCTCCTGATGAGGTGGCGGATGGTCTCCTGAGGGATCTCCTCCCAGACCTGAACTAAAGCATCCACCAACTCCTGGACAGTCTGTGGTGCAACGTGGCGTTGGTGGATGGAGCGAGACATGATGTCCCAGATGTGCTCAAGACCCAGCCACAAGAGGTCTAGCATTGTCTTGCATTAGGAGGAACCCAGGGCCAACCGCACCAGCATATGGTGCGATTAATCGGAATGGCCAATTAATTAGGGACATTTTCAAGTTTTCATAACAATCGATAATTGTCATTTTTGGACACCGATTATGGCTTATTACATTGTACTCCATGAGGAGACTGCGTGGCAGGCTGACTACCTGTTACGTGAATGCAGCAAGGAGCCAAGGTAAGTTGCTAGCAAGCATTAAACTTATCTTATAAAAGACAATCAAATTTGACATAATCACTAGTTAACTACACCTGGTTGATTATATTACTGGTTTATCTAGCTTGTCCTGCATTGCATATAATCGATGCGGTGCCTGTTAATTTATCATCGAACCACAGCCTACTTTGCCAAACGGGTGATGATTTAACAAGCGCATTCGCGAAAAAAGCACTTTCGTTGCACCAATGTGTATCTAACCATAAACATCGATGCCTTTCTTAAAATCAATACACAACTATATATTTTAAACATGCATATTTAGTTAATATTGCCTGCTAACATGAAATTATTTTAACAAGGGAAATTGTGTCACTTCTCTTGCGTTCTGTGCAAGCAGAGTCAGGAGATATGCAGCAGTTTGGGCCACCTGGCTCGTTGGGAACTGTGTGAAGACCATTTCTTCTTAACAAAGACCGTAATTAATTTGCCAGTATTATACATAATTATGACATAACATTGAAGGTTGTGCAATGTAACAGAAATATTTAAACTTAGGGATGCCACCCGTTAGATAAAATACAGAACGGTTCCGTATTTCACTGAAAGAATAAACGTTTTGTTTTCGAAATGATAGTTTCCGGATTTGACCATATTAATTAGTGAAGTCTCGTATTTCTGTGTATTATAATTAAGTCTATGATTTGATATTTGATAGAGCAGTCTGACTGAGTGGTGGTAGGCAGCAGCAGGCTCCTAAGCATTCACTCAAACAGCACTTTCGTGCATTTGCCAGCAGCTCTTCGCTGTGCTTTAAGCATTGCGCTGTTTATGACTTCAAGCCTATCAACTCCCGAGATTAGGCTGGCAATAACATCCAATAGTTCAAGGTATATGAAATAAAAATGGTATAGAGCCAAATAGTCCTATAATTCCTATAATAACTACAACCTAAAACTTCTTACCTGGGAATATTGAAGACTCATGTTAAAAGGAACCACCAGCTTTCATATGTTCTCATGTTCTGAGCAAGGAACTTAAACGTTAGCTTTTGTTACATGGCAAATATTGCACTTTTACTTTCTTCTCAACACTTTTTTTGCATTATTTAAACCAAATTGAACATGTTTCATTATATATTTGAGACTAATTGATTTTATTGATGTATTATATTAAGTTAAAATAAAAGTGTTCATTCAGTATTGTTGTAATTGTCATTATTACAAATATATGTGTAAAAAAACGTCCCCTTAATCGGTATCAAATGTTTTTTGGTCCTACAATAATCGGTATCGGTGTTGAAAAATCATAATCGGTCAACCTTTAATCTATATATATATATATATATTCTCCCCCCTCCTGGTGTTAAGCCTGGAGGGGAGAGAAGCCTGATTCAGGCTGGCAGATTGGGCTGTGTGCCCGTAGCGCCATGGGGAACCAGTGTGTTAGTTAGTACCCAGCACTCCCACCAGCATGGTACTGTGTTAGTTAGTACCCAGCACTCCCACCAGCATGGTACTGTGTTAGTTAGTACCCAGCACTCCCACCAGCATGGTACTGTGTTAGTTAGTACCCAGCACTCCCACCAGCATGGTACTGTGTTAGTTAGTACCCAGCACTCCCACCAGCATGGTACTGTGTTAGTTAGTACCCAGCCCTCCCACCAGCATGGTACTGTGTTAGTTAGTACCCAGCCCTCCCACCAGCATGGTACTGTGTTAGTTAGTACCCAGCCCTCCCACCAGCATGGTACTGTGTTAGTTAGTACCCAGCCCTCCCACCAGCATGGTACTGTGTTAGTTAGTACCCAGCCCTCCCACCAGCATGGTACTGTGTTAGTTAGTACCCAGCCCTCCCACCAGCATGGTACTGTGTTAGTTAGTACCCAGCCCTCCCACCAGCATGGTACTGTGTTAGTTAGTACCCAGCCCTCCCACCAGCATGGTACTGTGTTAGTTAGTACCCAGCCCTCCCACCAGCATGGTACTGTGTTAGTTAGTACCCAGCCCTCCCACCAGCATGGTACTGTGTTAGTTAGTACCCAGCCCTCCCACCAGCATGGTACTGTGTTAGTTAGTACCCAGCACTCCCACCAGCATGGTACTGTGTTAGTTAGTACCCAGCCCTCCCACCAGCATGGTACTGTGTTAGTTAGTACCCAGCACTCCCACCAGCATGGTACTGTGTTAGTTAGTACCCAGCCCTCCCACCAGCATGGTACTGTGTTAGTTAGTACCCAGCCCTCCCACCAGCATGGTACTGTGTTAGTTAGTACCCAGCACTCCCACCAGCATGGTAATGTGATAGTTAGTACCCAGCCCTCCCACCAGCATGGTCCTGTGTTAGTTAGTACCCAGCCCTCCCACCAGCATGGTACTGTGTTAGTTAGTACCAAGCCCTCCCACCAGCATGGTACTGTGTTAGTTAGTACCCAGCCCTCCCACCAGCATGGTACTGTGTTAGTTAGTACCCAGCCCTCCCACCAGCATGGTACTGTGTTAGTTAGTACCCAGCCCTCCCACCAGCATGGTACTGTGTTAGTTAGTACCCAGCCCTCCCACCAGCATGGTACTGTGTTAGTTAGTACCCAGCACTCCCACCAGCATGGTACTGTGTTAGTTAGTACCCAGCCCTCCCACCAGCATGGTACTGTGTTAGTTAGTACCCAGCCCTCCCACCAGCATGGTACTGTGTTAGTTAGTACCCAGCCCTCCCACCAGCATGGTACTGTGTTAGTTAGTACCCAGCACTCCCACCAGCATGGTACTGTGTTAGTTAGTACCCAGCCCTCCCACCAGCATGGTAATGTGTTAGTTAGTACCCAGCCCTCCCACCAGCATGGTACTGTGTTAGTTAGTACCCAGCCCTCCCACCAGCATGGTAATGTGTTAGTTAGTACCCAGCCCTCCCACCAGCATGGTACTGTGTTAGTTAGTACCCAGCACTCCCACCAGCATGGTAATGTGTTAGTTAGTACCCAGCCCTCCCACCAGCATGGTCCTGTGTTAGTTAGTACCCAGCCCTCCCACCAGCATGGTACTGTGTTAGTTAGTACCCAGCCCTCCCACCAGCATGGTACTGTGTTAGTTAGTACCCAGCCCTCCCACCAGCATGGTACTGTGTTAGTTAGTACCCAGCCCTCCCACCAGCATGGTACTGTGTTAGTTAGTACCCAGCCCTCCCACCAGCATGGTCCTGTGTTAGTTAGTACCCAGCCCTCCCACCAGCATGGTACTGTGTTAGTTAGTACCCAGCCCTCCCACCAGCATGGTACTGTGTTAGTTAGTACCCAGCCCTCCCACCAGCATGGTACTGTGTTAGTTAGTACCAAGCCCTCCCACAAGCATGGTACTGTGTTAGTTAGTACCCAGCCCTCCCACCAGCATGGTAATGTGTTAGTTAGTACCAAGCCCTCCCACCAGCACGGTACTGTGTTAGTTAGTACCAAGCCCTCCCACTAGCATGGTACTGTGTTAGTTAGTACCCAGCCCTCCCACCAGCATGGTAATGTGTTAGTTAGTACCCAGCCCTCCCACCAGCATGGTACTGTGTTAGTTAGTACCAAGCCCTCCCACTAGCATGGTACTGTGTTAGTTAGTACCCAGCCCTCCCACCAGCATGGTAATGTGTTAGTTAGTACCCAGCCCTCCCACCAGCATGGTACTGTGTTAGTTAGTACCCAGCCCTCCCACCAGCATGGTAATGTGTTAGTTAGTACCCAGCCCTCCCACCAGCATGGTACTGTGTTAGTTAGTACCCAGCACTCCCACCAGCATGGTAATGTGTTAGTTAGTACCCAGCCCTCCCACCAGCATGGTAATGTGTTAGTTAGTACCCAGCCCTCCCACCAGCATGGTACTGTGTTAGTTAGTACCAAGCCCTCCCACAAGCATGGTACTGTGTTAGTTAGTACCCAGCACTCCCACCAGCATGGTACTGTGTTAGTTAGTACCCAGCCCTCCCACCAGCATGGTAATGTGTTAGTTAGTACCCAGCCCTCCCACCAGCATGGTACTGTGTTAGTTAGTACCAAGCCCTCCCACAAGCATGGTACTGTGTTAGTTAGTACCAAGCACTCCCACCAGCATGGTACTGTGTTAGTTAGTACCAAGCCCTCCCACCAGCATGGTACTGTGTTAGTTAGTACCCAGCACTCCCACCAGCATGGTACTGTGTTAGTTAGTACCCAGCCTCCCACCAGCATGGTACTGTGTTAGTTAGTACCCAGCCCTCCCACCAGCATGGTACTGTGTTAGTTAGTACCAAGCCCTCCCACCAGCATGGTACTGTGTTAGTTAGTACCAAGCCCTCCCACCAGCATGGTACTGTGTTAGTTAGTACCCAGCCCTCCCACCAGCATGGTACTGTGTTAGTTAGTACCCAGCCCTCCCACCAGCATGGTACTGTGTTAGTTAGTACCCAGCCCTCCCACCAGCATGGTACTGTGTTAGTTAGTACCCAGCCCTCCCACCAGCATGGTACTGTGTTAGTTAGTACCCAGCCCTCCCACCAGCATGGTACTGTGTTAGTTAGTACCCAGCCCTCCCACCAGCATGGTACTGTGTTAGTTAGTACCCAGCCCTCCCACCAGCATGGTACTGTGTTAGTTAGTACCCAGCCCTCCCACCAGCATGGTACTGTGTTAGTTAGTACCCAGCCCTCCCACCAGCATGGTACTGTGTTAGTTAGTACCAAGCCCTCCCACCAGCATGGTACTGTGTTAGTTAGTACCAAGCCCTCCCACCAGCATGGTACTGTGTTAGTTAGTACCCAAGCCCTCCCACCAGCATGGTACTGTGTTAGTTAGTACCAAGCCCTCCCACCAGCATGGTACTGTGTTACATGGTGCCCAGCCCTCCCACCAGCATGGTACTGTGTTAGATTTTTCCCTCCCACCAGCATTGGTACTGTGTTAGATTTTTCCCTCCCACCAGCATTGGTACTGTGTTAGATTTTTCCCTCCCACCAGCATTGGTACTGTGTTAGATTTTTCCCTCCCACCAGCATGGTACTGTGTTAGATTTTTCCCTCCCACCAGCATGGTACTGTGTTAGATTTTTCCCTCCCACCAGCATTGGTACTGTGTTAGATTTTTCCCTCCCACCAGCATTGGTACTGTGTTAGATTTTTCCCTCCCACCAGCATTGGTACTGTGTTAGATTTTTCCCTCCCACCAGCATTGGTACTGTGTTAGATTTTTCCCTCCCACCAGCATTGGTACTGTGTTAGATTTTTCCCTCCCACCAGCATTGGTACTGTGTTAGATTTTTCCCTCCCACCAGCATTGGTACTGTGTTAGATTTTTCCCTCCCACCAGCATTGGTACTGTGTTAGATTTTTCCCTCCCACCAGCATTGGTACTGTGTTTGGTAGTGCCCAGCCCTCCCACCAGCATTGGTACTGTGTTTGGTAGTGCCCAGCCCTCCCACCAGCATTGGTACTGTGTTTGGTAGTGCCCAGCCCTCCCACCAGCATTGGTACTGTGTTTGTTAGTACCCAGCACTCCCACCAGCATGGTACTGTGTTAGTTAGTACCCAGCCCTCCCACCAGCATGGTAATGTGTTAGTTAGTACCCAGCCCTCCCACCAGCATGGTACTGTGTTAGTTAGTACCCAGCCCTCCCACCAGCATGGTAATGTGTTAGTTAGTACCCAGCCCTCCCACCAGCATGGTACTGTGTTAGTTAGTACCCAGCCCTCCCACCAGCATGGTACTGTGTTAGTTAGTACCCAGCCCTCCCACCAGCATGGTACTGTGTTAGTTAGTACCCAGCCCTCCCACCAGCATGGTACTGTGTTAGTTAGTACCCAGCACTCCCACCAGCATGGTACTGTGTTAGTTAGTACCCAGCACTCCCACCAGCATGGTACTGTGTTAGTTAGTACCCAGCCCTCCCACCAGCATGGTACTGTGTTAGTTAGTACCCAGCCCTCCCACCAGCATGGTACTGTGTTAGTTAGTACCCAGCACTCCCACCAGCATGGTACTGTGTTAGTTAGTACCCAGCCCTCCCACCAGCATGGTACTGTGTTAGTTAGTACCCAGCCCTCCCACCAGCATGGTACTGTGTTAGTTAGTACCCAGCCCTCCCACCAGCATGGTACTGTGTTAGTTAGTACCCAGCCCTCCCACCAGCATGGTACTGTGTTAGTTAGTACCCAGCCCTCCCACCAGCATGGTACTGTGTTAGTTAGTACCCAGCCCTCCCACCAGCATGGTACTGTGTTAGTTAGTACCCAGCCCTCCCACCAGCATGGTACTGTGTTAGTTAGTACCCAGCCTCCCACCAGCATGGTACTGTGTTAGTTAGTACCCAGCACTCCCACCAGCATGGTACTGTGTTAGTTAGTACCCAGCACTCCCACCAGCATGGTACTGTGTTAGTTAGTACCCAGCCCTCCCACCAGCATGGTACTGTGTTAGTTAGTACCCAGCCCTCCCACCAGCATGGTACTGTGTTAGTTAGTACCCAGCCCTCCCACCAGCATGGTACTGTGTTAGTTAGTACCCAGCCCTCCCACCAGCATGGTACTGTGTTAGTTAGTACCCAGCACTCCCACCAGCATGGTACTGTGTTAGTTAGTACCCAGCCCTCCCACTAGCATGGTACTGTGTTAGTTAGTACCCAGCCCTCCCACCAGCATGGTACTGTGTTAGTTAGTACCCAGCACTCCCACCAGCATGGTACTGTGTTAGTTAGTACCCAGCCCTCCCACCAGCATGGTACTGTGTTAGTTAGTACCCAGCCCTCCCACCAGCATGGTACTGTGTTAGTTAGTACCCAGCCCTCCCACCAGCATGGTACTGTGTTAGTTAGTACCCAGCCCTCCCACCAGCATGGTACTGTGTTAGTTAGTACCCAGCCCTCCCACCAGCATGGTACTGTGTTAGTTAGTACCCAGCCCTCCCACCAGCATGGTACTGTGTTAGTTAGTACCCAGCCCTCCCACCAGCATGGTACTGTGTTAGTTAGTACCCAGCCCTCCCACCAGCATGGTACTGTGTTAGTTAGTACCCAGCCCTCCCACCAGCATGGTACTGTGTTAGTTAGTACCCAGCCCTCCCACCAGCATGGTACTGTGTTAGTTAGTACCCAGCCCTCCCACCAGCATGGTACTGTGTTAGTTAGTACCCAGCCCTCCCACCAGCATGGTACTGTGTTAGTTAGTACCCAGCCCTCCCACCAGCATGGTACTGTGTTAGTTAGTACCCAGCCCTCCCACCAGCATGGTACTGTGTTAGTTAGTACCCAGCCCTCCCACCAGCATGGTACTGTGTTAGTTAGTACCCAGCCCTCCCACCAGCATGGTACTGTGTTAGTTAGTACCCAGCCCTCCCACCAGCATGGTACTGTGTTAGTTAGTACCCAGCCCTCCCACCAGCATGGTACTGTGTTAGTTAGTACCCAGCCCTCCCACCAGCATGGTACTGTGTTAGTTAGTACCCAGCCCTCCCACCAGCATGGTACTGTGTTAGTTAGTACCCAGCCCTCCCACCAGCATTGGTACTGTGTTAGATTTTTCCCTCCCACCAGCATTGGTACTGTGTTTGGTAGTGCCCAGCCCTCCCACCAGCATTGGTACTGTGTTTGGTAGTGCCCAGCCCTCCCACCAGCATTGGTACTGTGTTTGGTAGTGCCCAGCCCTCCCTCTCACTGTGCCCTGGTGCTGTGAAGAGAGGCTTCTGTCGTGACAGTGGGTACAATAATCTGGATTGTCTAGTAAAGGACTGTACTATGTTACTGTGTTGCAGCGATGAAACAAGACTGTAACTACCAATACGATACCACGAAATTGGGGAGAAGAAGGGGTTAATAAAAAAGACAACATTTTAAGGCCACTGATTCATTCATATTAGTTGTGACCCTCATTGCATTAGAGGAACTTATTTAGTCCTTCCCATTGAATAGTATTACTGTACCTCACCCTCGGCATCAGCATCACAGTGTTTTCTCTTCTGTTCATCTCTGGATCAGATCAGATCCTCTCTGTTTCATCCTGTGGATCCACAGTGATTTACTGTCACTTCCTACTATAATGACCTTTCTCCTCCACGTCTTCAGGGCATGTTGCACTTCTCCTTCTCCTCGTCTTGAAGGGACATTGCTTTTGTGTTTTCTCTCTGTCCCCTCTCTCTTTGTCATTCTCTCTCTCCTTCTTCACCCCCCCACCTCTGACCCTGTCTCTCCGCCCCTTCTCCGAAACTGATCCTGTCTCACCCCCCACCTCTGACCCGTCTCACCGCCCCTCCTCCTCCTATACTGACCTTGTCTCACCACTTCCCCACCTCTGACCCTGTCTCTCCGCCCCTCCTCCTATACTGACCCTGTCTCACCACCTCCCCTTCTCTGACCCTGTCTCACCGCCCCTCCTCCTATACTGACCCTGTCTCACCGCCCCTCCTCCTATACTGACCCTGTCTCACCACCCTGACCCTGTCTCTCCGCCCCCTCCTATACTGACCCTGTCTCACCTGCCCCTCCTCCTATACTGACCCTGTCTCACCTGCCCCTCCTCCTATACTGACCCTGTCTCACCTGCCCCTCCTCCTATACTGACCCTGTCTCACCGCCCCCCCTCCTATACTGACCCTGTCTCACCTGCCCCTCCTCCTATACTGACCCTGTCTCACCGCCCCTCCTCCTATACTGACCCTGTCTCACCTGCCCCTCCTCCTATACTGACCCTGTCTCACCGCCCCTCCTCCTATACTGACCCTGTCTCACCGCCCCTCCTCCTATACTGACCCTGTCTCACCGCCCCTATACTCCTCCTATACTGACCCTGTCTCACCGCCCCTCCTCCTATACTGACCCTGTCTCACCGCCCCTCCTCCTATACTGACCCTGTCTCACCGCCCCTCCTCCTATACTGACCCTGTCTCACCGCCCCTCCTCCTATACTGACCCTGTCTCACCTGCCCCTCCTCCTATACTGACCCTGTCTCACCGCCCCTCCTCCTATACTGACCCTGTCTCACCTGCCCCTCCTATACTGACCCTGTCTCACCGCCCCTCCTCCTATACTGACCCTGTCTCACCGCCCCTCCTCCTATACTGACCCTGTCTCACCGCCCCTCCTCCTATACTGACCCTGTCTCACCTGCCCCTCCTCTTGCACTGACCATGTCACACCTGCCCCTCCTCCTCCACTGACCCTGTCTCACCTGCCCCTCCTCCTGCACTGACCCTGTCTCACCTGCCCCTCCTCCTGCACTGACCCTGTCTCACCGCCCCTCCTCCTGCACTGACCCTGTCTCACCTGCCCCTCCTCCTGCACTGACCCTGTCTCACCGCCCCTCCTCCTGCACTGACCCTGTCTCACCTGCCCCTCCTCCTGCACTGACCCTGTCTCACCGCCCCTCCTCCTGCACTGACCCTGTCTCACCTGCCCATCCTCCTGCACTGACCCTGTCTCACCGCCCCTCCTCCTGCACTGACCCTGTCTCACCTGCCCCTCCTCCTGCACTGACCCTGTCTCACCGCCCCTCCTCCTGCACTGACCCTGTCTCACCGCCCCTCCTCCTGCACTGACCCTGTCCCACCTGCCCCTCCTCCTGCACTGACCCTGTCTCACCGCCCCTCCTCCTGCACTGACCCTGTCTCACCTGCCCCTCCTCCTGCACTGACCCTGTCTCACCTGCCCCTCCTCTTGCACTGACCCTGTCTCACCTGCCCCTCCTCCTGGACTGACCCTGTCTCACCTGCCCCTCCTCCTGCACTGACCCTGTCTCACCTGCCCCTCCTCCTGCACTGACCCTGTCTCACCTGCCCCTCCTATACTGACCCTGTCTCACCACCCCTCCTCCTATACTGACCCTGTCTCACCGCCCCTCCTCCTATACTGACCCTGTCTCACCGCCCCTCCTCCTATACTGACCCTGTCTCACCTGCCCCTCCTATACTGACCCTGTCTCACCGCCCCTCCTCCTATACTGACCCTGTCTCACCGCCCCTCCTCCTATACTGACCCTGTCTCACCTGCACCTCCTCCTATACTGACCCTGTCTCACCGCCCCTCCTCCTATACTGACCCTGTCTCACCTGCACCTCCTCCTATACTGACCCTGTCTCACCGCCCTCCTCCTATACTGACCCTGTCTCACCGCCCCTCCTCCTATACTGACCCTGTCTCACCTGCACCTCCTCCTATACTGACCCTGTCTCACCGCCCCCTCCTATACTGACCCTGTCTCACCTGCACCTCCTCCTATACTGACCCTGTCTCACCGCCCCTCCTCCTATACTGACCCTGTCTCACCGCCCCTCCTCCTATACTGACCCTGTCTCACCGCCCCTCCTCCTATACTGACCCTGTCTCACCTGCACCTCCTCCTATACTGACCCTGTCTCACCTGCCCCTCCTCCTATACTGACCCTGTCTCACAGCCCCTCCTCCTATACTGACCCTGTCTCACCTGCACCTCCTCCTATACTGACCCTGTCTCACCTGCACCTCCTCCTATACTGACCCTGTCTCACCGCCCCTCCTCCTATACTGACCCTGTCTCACCTGCCCCTCCTCCTATACTGACCCTGTCTCACCACCCCTCCTCCTATACTGACCCTGTCTCTCCGCCCCTCCTATACTGACCCTGTGTCACCGCCCTCCTCCTATACTGACCCTGTCTCACCGCCCCTCATCCTATACTGACCCTGTCTCACCACCCCTCCTCCTATACTGACCCTGTCTCTCCGCCCCTCCTATACTGACCCTGTCTCACCGCCCCTCCTCCTATACTGACCCTGTCTCACCGCCCCTCCTCCTATACTGACCCTGTCTCACCTGCCCCTCCTCCTATACTGACCCTGTCTCACCGCCCCTCCTCCTATACTGACCCTGTCTCACCGCCCCTCCTCCTATACTGACCCTGTCTCACCGCCCCTCCTCCTATACTGACCCTGTCTCACCGCCCCTCCTCCTATACTGACCCTGTCTCACCGCCCCTCCTCCTATACTGACCCTGTCTCACCGCCCCTCCTCCTATACTGACCCTGTCTCACCTGCCCCTCCTCCTATACTGACCCTGTCTCACCGCCCCTCCTCCTATACTGACCCTGTCTCACCTGCCCCTCCTCCTATACTGACCCTGTCTCACCGCCCCTCCTCCTATACTGACCCTGTCTCACCGCCCCTCCTCCTATACTGACCCTGTCTCACCGCCCCTCCTCCTATACTGACCCTGTCTCACCTGCCCCTCCTCCTGCACTGACCCTGTCTCACCGCCCCTCCTCCTGCACTGACCCTGTCTCACCTGCCCCTCCTCCTGCACTGACCCTGTCTCACCGCCCCTCCTCCTATACTGACCCTGTCTCACCGCCCCTCCTCCTATACTGACCCTGTCTCACCTGCCCCTCCTCTTGCACTGACCATGTCACACCTGCCCCTCCTCCTCCACTGACCCTGTCTCACCTGCCCCTCCTCCTGCACTGACCCTGTCTCACCGCCCCTCCTCCTGCACTGACCCTGTCTCACCTGCCCCTCCTCCTGCACTGACCCTGTCTCACCTGCCCCTCCTCCTGCACTGACCCTGTCTCACCGCCCCTCCTCCTGCACTGACCCTGTCTCACCTGCCCCTCCTCCTGCACTGACCCTGTCTCACCGCCCCTCCTCCTGCACTGACCCTGTCTCACCTGCCCATCCTCCAGCACTGACCCTGTCTCACCGCCCCTCCTCCTGCACTGACCCTGTCTCACCTGCCCCTCCTCCTGCACTGACCCTGTCTCACCGCCCCTCCTCCTGCACTGACCCTGTCTCACCGCCCCTCCTCCTGCACTGACCCTGTCCCACCTGCCCCTCCTCCTGCACTGACCCTGTCTCACCGCCCCTCCTCCTGCACTGACCCTGTCTCACCTGCCCCTCCTCCTGCACTGACCCTGTCTCACCTGCCCCTCCTCTTGCACTGACCCTGTCTCACCTGCCCCTCCTCCTGGACTGACCCTGTCTCACCTGCCCCTCCTCCTGCACTGACCCTGTCTCACCTGCCCCTCCTCCTGCACTGACCCTGTCTCACCTGCCCCTCCTATACTGACCCTGTCTCACCACCCCTCCTCCTATACTGACCCTGTCTCACCGCCCCTCCTCCTATACTGACCCTGTCTCACCGCCCCTCCTCCTATACTGACCCTGTCTCACCTGCCCCTCCTATACTGACCCTGTCTTACCCCCCCTCCTCCTATACTGACCCTGTCTCACCGCCCCTCCTCCTATACTGACCCTGTCTCACCTGCACCTCCTCCTATACTGACCCTGTCTCACCGCCCCTCCTCCTATACTGACCCTGTCTCACCTGCACCTCCTCCTATACTGACCCTGTCTCACCGCCCCTCCTCCTATACTGACCCTGTCTCACCGCCCCTCCTCCTATACTGACCCTGTCTCACCTGCACCTCCTCCTATACTGACCCTGTCTCACCGCCCCTCCTCCTATACTGACCCTGTCTCACCTGCACCTCCTCCTATACTGACCCTGTCTCACCGCCCCTCCTCCTATACTGACCCTGTCTCACCGCCCCTCCTCCTATACTGACCCTGTCTCACCGCCCCTCCTCCTATACTGACCCTGTCTCACCTGCACCTCCTCCTATACTGACCCTGTCTCACCTGCCCCTCCTCCTATACTGACCCTGTCTCACAGCCCCTCCTCCTATACTGACCCTGTCTCACCTGCACCTCCTCCTATACTGACCCTGTCTCACCTGCACCTCCTCCTATACTGACCCTGTCTCACCGCCCCTCCTCCTATACTGACCCTGTCTCACCTGCCCCTCCTCCTATACTGACCCTGTCTCACCACCCCTCCTCCTATACTGACCCTGTCTCTCCGCCCCTCCTATACTGACCCTGTCTCACCGCCCCTCCTCCTATACTGACCCTGTCTCACCGCCCCTCCTCCTATACTGACCCTGTCTCACCACCCCTCCTCCTATACTGACCCTGTCTCTCCGCCCCTCCTATACTGACCCTGTCTCACCGCCCCTCCTCCTATACTGACCCTGTCTCACCGCCCCTCCTCCTATACTGACCCTGTCTCACCTGCACCTCCTCCTATACTGACCCTGTCTCACCGCCCCTCCTCCTATACTGACCCTGTCTCACCTGCACCTCCTCCTATACTGACCCTGTCTCACCGCCCCTCCTCCTATACTGACCCTGTCTCACCTGCACCTCCTCCTATACTGACCCTGTCTCACCTGCACCTCCTCCTATACTGACCCTGTCTCACCGCCCCTCCTCCTGCACTGACCCTGTCTCACCTCCCCTCCTCCTATACTGACCCTGTCTCACCTGCCCCTCCTCTTGCACTGACCATGTCTCACCTGCCCCTCCTCCTGCACTGACCCTGTCTCACCTACCCCTCCTCATGTACTAACCCTGTCTCACCTGCCCCTCCTCCTGCACTGACCCTGTCTAACCTGCCCCTCCTCCTGCACTGACCCTGTCTCACCTGCCCCTCCTCCTGCACTGACCCTGTCTCACCTGCCCCTCCTCCTGCACTGACCCTGTCTCGCCGCGCCTCCTCCTGCACTGACCCTGTCTCACCTGCCCCTCCTCCTATACTGACCCTGTCTCACCTGTCCCTCCTCCTATACTGACCCTGTCTCACCTGCCCCTCCTCCTGCACTGACCCTGTCTCACCTGCACCTCCTCCTATACTGACCCTGTCTCACCGCCCCTTCTCCTATACTGACCCTGTCTCACCGCACCTCCTCCTATACTGACCCTGTCTCACCGCCCCTCCTCCTGCACTGACCCTGTCTCACCTGCCCCCTCCTGCACTGACCCTGTCTCACCGCCCCTCCTCCTGCACTGACCCTGTCTCACCGCCCCTCCTCCTGCACTGACCCTGTCTCACCGCCCCTCCTCCTGCACTGACCCTGTCTCACCGCCCCTCCTCCTGCCTTGACCCTGTCTCACCGCCCCTCCTCCTGCACTGACCCTGTCTCACCGCCCCTCCTCCTGCCTTGACCCTGTCTCTTTTTCTTTCTCTCTGTTTATTTTCTGCAGTCTCCTGTGACCTCTCAGGCTATTCGGCCATGCCCTCTTTTCCAGGCCAAGATGGTGCCGTTTCCCTCTCCCACTTCTAGTCCTGTCCTCCAGATCTCCTCCTCCACTGCCCAACCTTCTGTGAGCAGACTCTCCACTTCAGAACTTCCCATCTCTCCATCCTTCCATCCCTCTCAGACCCTCCTCCTCTACCCATCCCTTCATCCTGTTCCTCTTCTTCCTTCTCCCCTTTCTCCTCCTTTTCGTCGTCGTCCGCCTCCTCTTCCTCCTCACCTCTTTACCAACACAAACCTACAAATGTTTCTAATCTGGGCGCATCCCATCTGACCCTTTTAACAGAGTAAAGAGTTAATTATTGAATGATAAATTCAGTCAAAATTGAATTATTTGTCTATTGCTGGAACTTTACAGAGTTTTGTCCAAGACCAGTGGGGGGACACAGGTGGGGGATTACTGGTATGTTTAGGGTTTTCTAGTCAGGTACATCATTATTGGGAGGAGCTATTTTGCTTGAATGTCCCCCAGTCCCCTCTCCTCCCCTCCTCTCTGTTCAGCAATGTCCACAGAAGTCAGGACACCCGATGTGACAGGAGCGCCGTGCTGTTTCCCTCCTGTTCTCTGTGGCCTTGCTGGAAGCTCCCTTCACGTCCTGTTTATCTCTCTGTCTGCTCCTTGCTCTTCCAGAAGGGCCCCATGGCGCCGGCTGTGGCAGTGACGGCTCCCCAACAGACCCCCGTGGTAATGGCCCCCCAGGTCCAGGCTGGGGCCCAGGCTCAGCCAGCCCTGCCCCCACAGACCAGCGTCCCTGTAGCCCCAGGAGCCTCTGTCATCTCCCAGGTCTGTACTCTGCTCTGCTCCAGTCTGCCGGCCTCCTCTGGGCTGGTTAGGCTCCTCAAGCCCCAGTGCTGTCACAGCTGCCAGCAGGCTGGCTGTGTCTCTACCATGGCCATGGCCCCACACAGCTGGGCATAGTGGGCATAGCCTCACACATAAACACATGTACATACAGTGGGGCAAAAAAGTATTTAGTCAGCCACCAATTGTGCAAGTTCTCCCACTTAAAAAGATGAGAGAGGCCTGTAATTTTCATCATAGGTACACTTCAACTATGACTATGACAAAAATCCAGAAAATCACATTGTAGGATTTTTAATGAATTTATTTGCAAATTATGGTGGAAAATAAGTATTTGGTCAATAACAAAAGTTTATCTCAATACTTTGTTAAATACCCTTTGTTGGCAATGACAGAGATCAAACGTTTTCTGTAAGTCTTCACAAGGTAAACCCACACTGTTGCTGGTATTTTGGCCCATTCCTCCATGCAGATCTCCTCTAGAGCAGTGATGTTTTGGGGCTGTTGCTGGGCAACACGGACTTTCAACTCCCTCCAAAGATTTTCTATGGGGTTGAGATCTGGAGACTGGCTAGACCTCTCCAGGACCTTGAAATGCTTCTTACGAAGCCACTCCTTCGTTGCCCGGGCGGTGTGTTTGGGATCATTGTCATGCTGAAAGACCCAGCCACGTTTTTATCTTCAATGCCCTTGCTGATGGAAGGAGGTTTTCACTCAAAATCTCACGATACATGGCCCCATTCATTCCTTCCTTTACACGGTCCTGGTCCCTTTGCAGAAAAACAGCCCCAAAGCATGATGTTTCCACCCCCATGCTTCACAGTAGGTATGGTGTTCGTTGGATGCAACTCAGCATTCTTTGTCCTCCAAACACGACGAGTTGAGTTTTTACCAAAAAGTTATATTTTGCTTTCATCTGACCATATGACATTCTCACAATCTTCTTCTGGATCATCCAGATGCTCTCAACCAAACGTCAGACGGGCCTGGACATGTAATGGCTTAGGCAGGGGGACACGTCTAGCACTGCAGGATTTGAGTCCCTGGCGGCATAGTGTGTTACTGAGGGTAGGCTTTGTTACTTTGGTCCCAGCTCTCTGCAGGTCATTCACTAGGTCCCCCCGTGTGGTTCTGGGATTTTTGCTCACCGTTCTTGTGATCATTTTGACCATACGGGGTGAGATCTTGCGTGGAGCCCCAGATCCAGGGAGATTATCAGTGGTCTTGTATGTCTTCCATTTCCTAATAATTGCTCCCACAGTTGATTTCTTCAAACCAAGCTGCTTACCTATTGCAGATTCAGTCTTCCCAGCCTGGTGCAGGTCTACAATTTTGTTTCTGATGTCCTTTGACAGCTCTTTGGTCTTGGCCATAGTGGAGTTTGGAGTGTGACTGTTTGAGGTTGTGGACAGGTGTCTTTTATACTGATAACAAGTTCAAACAAGTGCCATTAATACAGGTAATGAGTGGAGGACAGAGGAGCCTCTTAAAGAAGAAGTTGCAGGTCTGTAAGAGCCAGAAATCTTGCTTGTTTGTAGGTGACCAAATCATTATTTTCCACCATCATTTGCAAATAAATTCATTAAAAATCCTACAATGTGATTTTCTGGATTTTCTTTCCTCATTTTGTCTGTTATATTTGAAGTGTACCTATGATGAAAATTACAGGCCTCTCTCATCTTTTTAAGTAGGAGAACTTGCACAATTGGTGGCTGACTAAATACTTTTTTGCCCCACTGTACACTCACAGACTCTTCCCCGGTGTCCACTCCGATCCACAAACACTGAACGATAAAGTGTCCTACATATTTATTGATAAAATCATATCTTTACATGCTTATTGAATTTGCAATTTCCTAGGAGATGCAGGAGAATGTGAAGAAGTGTAAGAACTTCTTGGCCACCCTGATAAAGCTGGCTTCCCACAACTCTCCGTCGCCTGAGACCTCCAAAAACGTCAAGTCACTGGTCCAGGATCTGCTGGTGAGTCTCACTACCGTAACTCATTATTTACCTCTACATTACCACATCATTACATTATTTCTACATTATCTCTACATTACTGTGTTATCAACAGAGAAACATGGAATGCTACTTTCTTTGCCCTACACTCTTAGAAAAAAAGGTACTATATAGAACCGAAAAGGGTTCTTTGGCTGTCCAAATAAGATAACCCCTTGAAGAACCCTTTTGATTCTTGGTAGAGCCCTTTACACATGGAACCCAAATTAATTCTACCTGGAACCAAAATGGTTCTCCTATGGGGAGCCTAAGAGTGGAGGAAGAATATTTCTGACGTTGACAGGTTGTGTGATGTAATGTATTTCTTCATCTCTAGATGGCAGCATTAAACTCTATCATGATCCAGAGTGATGCTGTTGTTGAGGATATTATTTATTCAGAGTTGTTAATGAGATGTTTCCCAGGGGGATGTTAAAATGTAAATCAATACGAACACCGTCGATGAGGTGATTTCACCTCATCTCAATGTGCTCAGAAATCACATTGCACATCGCCTCAATCACATGCTCTGCTCTCTGTTGTACAAGTGTGTCACATCACATAACAAGGAGCTGACAGGGTTTATAAACCTTCCTCTCTTCTCCTGCTCACAGGATGCTAAGATTGAGCCTGAGGAGTTCACCAACAGACTGCAGTCAGAGCTCAAGTCGTCTCCTCAGCCCTACCTGGTCCCCTTCCTCAAGGTTTGTACTGTATCTACTCAGGATACATTTGGACACTCCTCGTCATGGATGTAAAAGCATTGGTTGGTGAAAACATTGTCTGGAGGGAGTTTCTACCATTGTAAAATCAATGTAAGAAAGTGTGCAAGTGTACCCTTCAGGAGAAAGGTGGAGAACGTAAAACAGCCAGAATGGCAGAGGAGAGGCCAGCCCATGTGACCCAGGCAGGGGCCGCTCCCCTGACTTCAGACTGTGTGTGACAGTGGCCCCTGCAGCTGTCTGTGCCAGTAGCCAGCAGGCCTCTCCAGCCATCCGTGATGAGTGTCACATCATGCCACTGCCACCCAGCCCTCCTTCCCTCCCTGCGCAGAGCAGAGCCAGCCATCCACAAACACAGTCATGTTGTCATGCAATGTTAGGACGTTTACATCAAAATATGCCACAGACCAAACATTTTTCAGGTCTACTGCTAGAGTGTTTGTCCCAAATGTTTGGCCAATGGATGAGCACTTGTCCATTGAGCATACATATCAAGTATAATACACGTCATTTTAATATTCACGATTTGGGAGAATTATTTGTTATAACGATATCTATATTTGTACAACAATGTAATAATAATTTGCACATTTGCTAATTTAGAAGAAATCAAAAACATTTAATGTCTTGTTTCTACTATGTACGGTATGTTAATACCCCTGTTGTGTGTGATCTGCCTGTCAACAGAAAAGCCTCCCGGCCCTGCGGCTGTCTCTGCTCAACATTCAGCATTCCCTGATCCAGCCTCTGCCGCAGGCCAAAGCCACCCCCACCCCCACCACAGGCACCAGCTCTGCCATCATGGCCGTCCCAGCTGTCCGCTGCCGCCTCCCCAACAGCGTCAGCACCACGGGGGCCAGTGTCGGGGCCCAGGGACACACAGCTGCCCTGGTAGGTACAGTACACTCACAGTCATAGCTGTCCCTACACTCACACTTCCAGTCACAGAGATCAGCCACAGTCATACAGTCCACTGGCCCAAACATAGATGACCCCTGGTTATGACTCCCTGTGGAAGTATTAGAACTAATAGAACATTTTTTGGCCTCGGTTCTGTTGTTAAGGTTGATGATACTGTAATACTCTGATACTTACCTATCAGTGGGGTAAATAAGTGTTTGTTCTAGATTTCCAGAGTTTTGATTGCGTCTTCCCTAAATCCAAGGTCATTTGTCTTGGTATGTACCTAAGCACCAAAGGAGTAATGAGTGAGGTTCCCCAGGCCCCAGTAGTAGAGATGTGTCTCCCAGTGCTCAGAGACTGAGGCAGAGCTGGATGTGGTGCAGTGAGGAACAGCTTCACTGACAGGCTAGGCCAGCACACCACAGACCATACAGAGGCTTAGCCAAGGCAGCTGGCCACGGGGCTGGATCAGTGCACTCCCATGGGACCTGTGTGTGTGTGTGTATGTGTACGTTTGGTGTGTTTGTGTGTGTGTGTACGTTAGGTGTGTGTGTGTGTTTGTGTGTGTGTGTATGGCAATGCCTGTGCCCAGCGGTGTGTGTATACACATGTGAGTCAATGGAGCGCTTTGCTGGCTCACAGGAGAGTCATCCATTGAGACTACCCAAGGTCAGAGCCCGCTGGCATCCGATGCTGGCGGGGACATCCCCTCTCTGAGGACAGACTGGCAGGGTAGCCTGGGCTGGGGCACAGGGCTGGGTGGTGGTGGTGGTGCCCTCCGCACCACTCATCTGCTGCTGCTGGTTGGGAGGGTCGTGGGTGAGGGGAGGTAACTAGGTCATAGTTGGGTCAGTTTGAGAGCTGCTGTGTGTGGCTGCAGCTGTACAGCAGTTACTGTAGTGGAGCACTGTCACAGAGGACTCTGACTCTGCTCTGCCAGCCTAAACACACACACACAGAGAGACACACACTGCTCTGCCAGCCCTCTGCTCTCCCACCAGACTATTGGCTGGACTGATCCTGTGTCAACTCAATCACCAATGGTCTGACATTCAAAGCAGTTGTAATTACTAGACTATAGCTCCTGGTATAACACCAGTCTGAAACTAACACTTGGTTCAGGTTTTGGAACCAGGGAACCCTGTATGTTCTTTATAGTGTGTTCCCCAATTTTCGATTCTGGAACTTACCTGTGATTTTCTCAAACTGTGTTGTGGGTTTGCCAGAGGTGCTACCTTCTCTATTCTGGCTGCTGAATGTATTTTCCTCTTTGAGGCCCTGCAGGGAATCTCTGGGAGAAATGGCCTCTATCTTTTTCAAGCCTTGAACAGTAATATAGCATGTGTCAGGGAATGGAAAACAAGACTAAAAAATATGCAGCGAGAAGCAAACTGGTGTGAATGGATGGCTGGGCCTCAGGCATGTCCCACAGCTAGGCTGCATGCTAGGAAGGAAGTGGCTCTATTAGCAAAGAAGCAGCTCCTCTCCTCTCCTCTCCTCCACTTCCTTCTTCTCTGTCTTCACTTTTTCACTCTGCTGTTCCTCCTCTTCCTCCTCCCGTTGTTTTATGCGACACACACACTGGCCCATTCCCCCCCTCCCCATACAGAGATACCTTTTTTCATGTCAAATTGAATTGGGATCAATCTATTTAAATGACAAGACCTGCTTTTCATTGTATTTAACATTCTTCTTCTTCTCTCTCTTTCCCTCTCTTTCTCTCTCTCCCTTTCTCCCTCTCTTTCTCTCTCTCTCTCTCTCTCTCTCTCTCCCTCTCGCTCTCTCTCTCTCTCTCTCTCTCTCTCTCTCTCTCTCTCTCTCTCTCT